>NC_134265.1:17780681-17923181 GCF_031893055.1 Leptodactylus fuscus
TTGGCTGGAAAATGATCGGAAATCGGATTTTGAAATCTCAACCCCAAAAGTGACTTTTCCCATAGAGAAGCATTGACTAGGGCTGAGCGATCGGGATCGGAAAAGATCAGATTCCAATCGGCGATTGGGCAAATTTCACAATCGCAATTGGGATCGGCTGGAAAATAATCGGAAATCGGATTTTTAAATCGATCCTAAAATCTCAAGATTGGCTCAACCCTACTCAAAGTTCATCCAATCACAGAGTATAAAATTGTCTAAGTTTTTGTTATTCCCACTGTATACGGCAGAGAATTTCCCTTTACCTACCCTCAACCCTGAAGTAGACCGGGAGCATAACAATCCTGATCTGTGACCGATGGTGGCTTCATTGACAAATTGGTGTGCCAAAATTCTTTATCTCAAAGAGTGCATCTACTAATACAAGGAAAGGCCATAAACATATAAAGTCCCCATGTTCTGTTCCAAAAAGTCTAGGTGAAGTGGCTGCCCATCAACGGACCAGAGAGTCTTGGGAGACAAATGAAAATGGGGGCAAGCGTTAATGTGGTCCACGAAGTTCTGATGATGGTCCAGATCACCTGTCTGTGGGACTTATTATTTTGTCTGTAATCAAACCCTACATGTCATGAGGAACTACCATGGGGACCTTGGAGAGAGGGTCCAGCTCTGAATGGCCCCATAAATTTTGCTACAGAAGATGGACGATTTGGCCCGAGGATGGGGTCCATCTGTCAAGTGGTGGTGAAACTTCTAGGCCTCGGCCTTGGGCAGAACCAAATGCGCATGCCTGCGGTCACAAGAAGAATGACCGCATACACAATAAGTAAGCGGCCATTTTCTTTTTTTTTTTTTTTTGTAATGTAGATTGTGAGTCCCACATAGAGCTCACAATGTACATTTTTTTTTTCCCCCTATCAGTATGTCTTTGGAATATGGGATGGAAATCCATGCAAACACGGGGAGAACATACAAACTCCTAGCAGATGGTTTTTTTGCCCTTGGCGGGATTTGAACACCAGGACTGCAGCTCTGCAAGGCTGCAGTGCTAACCACTGAGCCACCATGTGCCCCTTGCGGCCATTTTCTTGTGGCCTGTGGGCATGCCCAGTCAGCTCTGCCTGAGGCCTAGAAGTTTCACTGCCAGCGCCTGAAGAAGATGTGTGATGAGGTTGTTCCTGAAGAAAATGCAGGTGACGCTGGAGACTTCTCTCACAGCATTGGGAACGCCCCCAGTGCTGTTTGGGCGCTGAGGACTGCCTCCAGTGCTGTGAGAGAACTCATTTGCATATCAACAAAAACGGGATTTATACCGAACGGCGGCGTGGAGAAGACATCTAAAGGTAGGAGAAGAATAGACATTCTTAAGGCTATTCCTACCTGTCAACGAGAAAAAAGTTGATTTTAATGGAAGAATCCCTTTATTGTTTGCAGGACTAATAGTTCTACATAATGGCACCATTTAGTATTCTGTACAGTGTACTGGGTATCTGTAAAAAAAAATTCAGAATGGGGTGGAATTGGAGAAAAACTGCATTTGTGCGCCTTTCTTACGGGCTTAGTTTTTACGGCGTTCACCCTGCAGACAAAATGACATGTCATCTGTATTCTATGTTTCGGTATGATTTGGGGGATACCATATTTATATAGTTTTAATCACATTTTAACTAGGGTTGAGCGATCGGGATGTTTTTCGGCGGGATTGAGGTCTCACGTCAGTTCCCACAATGCTTTGCTACTGGCCAATCATTGTGGGAAAAGCTAACATGTAGGGAATGGAGGCCACTCAGCTCCTGAACGGCCACCGTGTTTCAGTACCCGACGTCCGCCGTATTAATTATACAGTTTGGGCTTATCATGGAGACATTGAAAGTGAATGCGGAGAACAATAACACAGGAAATCGCCAGTTTAAACAATCCCAGCATCAGCAAAACAGCGTGTTATCTTCATGTGAACAAGGGTCATGGAAGGCCCGGCAGAGACCTTGAAATGATGTCAAGGAACGGCTTCATGTAAACACCAGCGGGCAAGCGGGAGGACACCATTAATTATGTATAGCCATGTCATAGTACATTTTCTATAGGAACTACCAGTGGGAATTCTGGAGGAGAGGTTCCATAAGCACAGGCGTGACTGTCCAGCTGGGTGAGGACCGAAGGGTCACACAAAATCTGAGCCTGGAGCCAATAACAACAATTCTTATGGTGTTCTAAGAGTCAGCTGGTCATTACGGAGACTAAAAATAAAGAAACTCAAGAAAGTTCACTGTGAAATCTTTGGAAATTTTGGCTTGATTGGACATTCAAAAAGTTGAAAAAGGTCAATGACAAGATTGTTTTTGTCGCCATTTGGAAATTTTTTATATTTATCCTACTAATATAAATGTGAAAGTTTGTGTGTTTGTTTGTTCCTCAAAAACGGCTGAGTGAATTTGCCTGAAATTGCAAACCTTGGCTCCTGGATTGAAACATAGGCTACGTACCATCCTCGTCGACCACCGGACTTCCCCGCCGCTAACGCCGATGTTCACTTCGGGATATGCTTAAGGACCAGAGATGACATCATCCCAGGTCCTTGAACTGCTCCCAGGTTGGCTGCTGTGACTGTGTGGGCGGAGCTATCGCCCAGCTTGTAATCCAAAAAACACATCCAGACACATCCAGAGCGTCCCGACAAAGCAGCCATGCTGTGGGGCCGCAAGAGTGTCATCGCCTGTGCCGGTGGTGTGCGCATGACAAGAGACTGCACTGTTCTGCCTGTGCTGTGTCCAGAGGTTGGGCACGTACGCCGGCTGCTTCAGCTCAGCAACCAATGCGTGAGTTGGGGAGCCACAAGGCAGGGGAGTTTGTGGTGGTGGGGGGGCGGTTGTGCGGGGGGTGCCGGCCGGGGGGTGGCAGTGGGTGCCACAGGAGGGGGGCCGCAGGAAAGGAAGAGGTGTTGGGGAAGGGGGCCCCCCTGGAGAGAGGGCTGGGGAGTCGCGGGATGGGGGCGGGGGCGCCAGGGTAAACATGGGCATGGGTGCGGGGGAGGAAGGGGCCAGGTGCAAAGGGGGGCCCTGGGAAGAAGGGAGCGCGGGATGGGGGGCCAGGGGGAGTAGGGGCATTGGCGTGGCAGAGGAAGGGGACAGGTGCGTGTGTGAGAGGGGGAACCCAGGAGCAGGAGATAGGTAGCGAGGCCATGCAGCCAGGCGAGAAGCAAGGAAGGCGGGGGCGCGCAAGGGAGTCTGTGGGGCCGCACGCCGGATCCTAACCAACACAACTTGGCTAAATAAAAGCGGCTCAGCGCCCATGCCAACCCACAGACGAAGTCGCTGGCAGATGCCAGTTTCTGATGTGTCCAAGAGCAATGTGTTTATGTAACACGGCCAGGGTTGGACACAAAAACAAGAAGCGTGTGGTTGAATTAATGGATTTTGCTGAAAATTTGAACAGAGTTGAACAATAAAGCAAAAAGGAACAGAGTTCAGGCTTCAGACATCTGATTTCAGGCTGCAGATTCAAAAAGTTGAAAAAGGTCATTGAAAAGTTTATAAAGATTTTTTTTAGCACTCTCTGCGCAAATATATAGGGAGGATTTCTCCAGGAAGAAGAAACAAGGGTCAATAGTCCAGAGGATTGACCGCGTGGCACATACACAACGCGTTTCGGGCTAACACAGGCGGTCTCAAGTGTAAATATGGCAGCTTCTGTTTTCCATCAAACCGCTCCAGCTCTCTGTGTCCTAAAATAGACATCGGTGCACTGATTCCGGCGCAGTTGTAATTTTTTCTCTAGCCCCCACCGTTCCTGAGCAGTCAGAGCTGTTTTGGCACCCAGTATGCTAATTAGGCTATCTACTGTCAAGTGGGCGGCTCCAGGCCATCCACTCCAGCTCAGTACTGCCCATCTTACAGTAGAGAGCATTATGCTAGGTTCACACTAATGTTCAGCTTTCCGTTCTTGGGGAAAAAGTAGTTACCCTCAGACCCCATGGACTACAATGGGGTTTATTGGTTTCCACCTGAAAAATACGGAGAGAAAACTCCTGCAGGCATTTTTCAAGTGGAATGAGGGACAGAAACCCCCAAGTGCTAGTGTGGACCTAGCCTTATTAGCACATTGCGTGCCTGAACTAACTGCACTGATTGCTCAGGAATGGTGGTGGTGGTGGGGGGGAGCCTATTAGTGACCACTGTATAGACTTTCTATGTCACTTGCAGCAAAACAATGAAACTGCCGCTAGCATCCAGAATTGGCAAAAGCCCAGGCATTTAACCCCTTAGATGCCACAGTCAATAGCAACTGCAGCATCCAAGGGGTTTGGGAGTGAGGAGGGCTCCTGTTTGGAACAAGATCGCAGAGGCAAGAGTCTAATGAAGGCCCCCAGAGCTGCCTATGTACATTCCTATTAGACCCTGCTATGTGACGACGAAAAAAATGCAAAAAATTATGAAGCCTGGAAGAGGCCAGTCACTAAGGAGTTAAAGGGGCACCCACTCTACTATTTGCCCAAACAGGGTTTAATACCCCTCCCCACTGCCTGTATTAACGCTCTGTCATATACCCCGCACAGTGCACTACGAGTAGCGGGCACTGACAGGACTGTAAACAATACGTAGAATCGTCTTCTCCTTGGACGTTGGACCTTCCACCCGAAGATGGCGTAACTTGTAAGGACGTCTTGTTCCTCTTAGGTTTTGTACATCTGTGATGTCATCCTCTGTGGAAATTGTACAGCTCATTGTCACAGTATACGGCACGACTTATATTTATAGCCCTGGGCGGGGTGATGTTCCCGCCGTGTCCAAGGGCAAATGGTCTAGAGACACAGATTAAGGGTCTACTATGTGGCCCTCAGAGAAAGGAGGGCCCAGCTCATGACTAATGGGGCATCTTGGGAGGGGTAAGGAACACGGGGAATCATGGGAGGCTTCATTATAATGGACACCTATGCCCCATCCTAGGGGCCGACCACCATCTTGTTTTGCCTCAAGACTTGTGGATTGGTCGCGTACCCCATAAACATGGAGATCTGGGTGCGTCACCTGTCCCTGGGTTGCTAGGCGACAGCATTACAAGATTTGGCTGACAACTCAGTGACAACTATAGCCTTCACTATTGCTCAGACATGGGGTGGTCACTCGAATTATGATCAAATTATCCGCATACCTCCCAACCGTCCCGATTTCCGCGACATGTCCCGCGGTCCCGGTTGGAGGGAGGTATGTCCCGATTTCAACTCAGATCTACGTCCAGGGGTCAGCTCCTTTCTTCGCCGCTGAACACCGCCTACTGGCTTGTAGACGCGATGTGATGACGTCACATCACGTCTACAACTGTGTGCCAGTGAGAGAGAGGGGCGCAGAGTGCAGCGGGGGAACGAAGGAGAAGGTAAGTGTAATGTGGAGGTGGAACGTGAAACTGGGGGCAGATGAAGGAGAGGACGGCATGACACTGGGGGCAGAGATGGAGAGGACATGAATCTGGGGGCAGAGATGTGGGAACATTAATCTAGGGGCAGAGATGGAGGGGACATGAATCTGGGGGCAGAGA
Organism: Leptodactylus fuscus; assembly: GCF_031893055.1. Lineage (NCBI taxonomy): Eukaryota > Metazoa > Chordata > Amphibia > Anura > Leptodactylidae > Leptodactylus > Leptodactylus fuscus. The sequence goes on from NC_134265.1 coordinate 17,786,214, forward strand.
TGTGGGAACATTAATCTAGGGGCAGAGATGGAGGGGACATGAATCTGGGGGCAGAGATGTGGGAACATTAATCTAGGGGCAGAGATGGAGGGGACATGAATCTGGGGGCAGAGATGGGGGACATGAATCTGGGGGCAGAGATGGAGAGGACATGAGTCTGGGGGCAGAGATGTGGGGACATGAATCTGGGGGCAGAGATGGAGGGGACATGAATCTGGGGGCAGAGATGGAGAGGACATGAATCTGGGGGCAGAGATGGAGGGGACATGAATCTGGGGGCAGAGATGTGGGGACATGAATCTGGGGACAGAGATGGAGGGGACATGAATCTGGGGGCAGAGATGTGGGGACATGAATCTGGGGGCAGAGATGTGGGGACATGAATCTGGGGGCAGAGATGTGGGGACATGAATCTGGGGGCAGAGATGTGGGGACATGAATCTGGGGGCAGAGATGTGGGGACATGAATCTGGGGGCAGAGATGGGGAGACATGAATCTGGGGGCAGAGATGGGGAGACATGAATCTGGGGGCAGAGATGGGGGGACATGAATCTGGGGGCAGAGATGGGGAGACATGAATCTGGGGGCAGAGATGGGGAGACATGAATCTGGGGGCAGAGATGGAGGGACATGAATCTGGGGGCAGAGATGGAGGGACATGAATCTGGGGGCAGAGATGTGGGGACATGAATCTGGGGACAGAGATGGAGGGGACATGAATCTGGGGGCAGAGATGTGGGGACATGAATCTGGGGGCAGAGATGTGGGGACATGAATCTGGGGGCAGAGATGTGGGGACATGAATCTGGGGGCAGAGATGTGGGGACATGAATCTGGGGGCAGAGATGTGGGGACATGAATCTGGGGGCAGAGATGGGGAGACATGAATCTGGGGGCAGAGATGGGGAGACATGAATCTGGGGGCAGAGATGGGGGGACATGAATCTGGGGGCAGAGATGGGGAGACATGAATCTGGGGGCAGAGATGGGGGGACATGAATCTGGGGGCAGAGATGGGGAGACATGAATCTGGGGGCAGAGATGGAGGGACATGAATCTGGGGGCAGAGATGGAGGGACATGAATCTGGGGGCAGAGATGTGGGGACATGAATCTGGGGGCAGAGATGGGGGGACATGAATCTAGGGGCAGAGATGGGGGGACATGAATCTGGGGGCAGAGATGGGGGGACATGAATCTAGGGGCAGAGATGGGGGGACATGAATCTGGGGGCAGAGATGGGGGACATGAATCTGGGGATAGAGATGGAGGGACATGAATCTGGGGGCAGAGATGGAGGGGACATGAATCTGGGGGCAGAGATGGGGAGACATGAATCTGGGGGCAGAGATGGAGGGGGGACATATAATTTACAGGTGACTGGAGGAGGATTATACTGTGTGCGGGCACATGAAAAATTAATGAGAATGGGGGAGACAACACAAAAGTGGGCGGGGCTAAATTTGCCGCAGAGCGCTACGCACATTTTGTCCCTCTTTCAGTTCTTCAAAAGATGGGAGGTATGTATCCGTGACCCCGTCAACTAGATATAATGGAAGCTATAGCAGTTGTCAGCTTTCCCAGTAAACTACATGACAACCCCATACGCCGGATATCAATGGAAGCACATCGGTTGTCAGCCATCTTCCCTACGACACCCTTACGGCCATGTCGGACCCCATTTGGCTACCATAGAGCCAGAAATGGCCCTTAAAAGTGAAAATTATTACAGAAAGGTGACCCTATAAGGAGAGGCGCTGGATGTATACACGGCCTGTATAGACAGCAGCTGGATGTATACACAGACAGAGAAGGGCGCCCCTCCCAGGTCAGCACGGGGCGGGCTCCGGAGCCATGATAGTCTGCTTATATACACAGCCAGGCCCCGCCCCCGGCTAGTAGACTGCGCGCATAAGGAGGAAGGCCACGCCCATATACGGTAAGGGGGCGTATCCCACTCCTGTAAATATAGGGAGCAAGCCCCTCCCACAGGGGGCGTACACCTAGGGAGTGGGCGGGCTGTGATTTGTACACATTCCTCGCCGTCTCCATACACAGTGCTGCGGTGAGGCGGGCGTGTCTCTCCTCGGGCGCTAGGGGGCGGGCTGGGCAGCGCACACAGTCCTGAGTGACGTCACGGCGCCCTGTCTCCCGCAGCTGGCTCTTGGATGCGCTGGTGTCAGTGAGTGGCCGGCGGACGGAGCGGTGACTCATCCCGCAGACTGCTCAGCACAGCGGCCGCGGACAGCAGCAGCGAGCACCGGCGATGTGAGTCAGGAGTGCGGGACGGAGAGGGCCCGGGGCTGAGGGGGCCGGGGGGCTGCGCCAGTCATTGTGTATGGAGCATGTGGGCTGCGGGTGATGGCTTACATGGGACTGCTGGGTGTTTACAACATGTAGGGGGGGGGGGGGGGGCTGGATGTACTACCTAGGGGGAGATGGGGGGGGGCTGCTGGGGTCAGGAGATTCTGGAAGGGGGGGACTGTTGGGGTCAGGAGATTTGGGGGGGGCTGTTGTGTTTAGTAGATGCTGGGGAGGACTGTTGGGGTCAGGCAATTCTGGGGGGACTGTTGTGTTTAGTAGATGTTGGGGGTCAGGAGATTTTTTTTGGGGGGGCTGTTGTGTTTAGTAGATTCTGGGGAGGACTGTTGGGGTCAGGTGATTCTGGTGGGGACTGTTGTTTTTAGTAGATGTTGGGGGTCAGGAGATTTGGGGGGGGGGGACTGTTGGGTCAGGAGATTTTGGGGGGGGGGGGGGACTGTTGGGGTCAGGAGATGGCGCTGCTCAGGGTTATGGACTGTTGCAGTTTGGACATAGCGCTGATGGTGGTCGGGCCTGTTATGATCCATCATTGTAATCTTCCCGGGGGTCCTCGGGATCAGACCCCCTCCCCTATGTAATTCAGTATATCATCAGTGCTTATGATGTTAACCCCTTCCCCCCCTGGGGTGTGATAACAATCGCTATTCGCAGTGTACGGGATCGGCTCGGATTACATTTGATTTTTCTTGACATTTGTACAAAATATTCCATAAAATCTGGTGAAACCATCTCGGGGATTCCTCAGCGCTCCTTCAGATCTGTTTGTGTTTTGCGGTCGCGGCCAATTTGTCATCTTCAGGTTGTAAAAATTCTCCTCTGTGGTTTCTTCATTTATATCTGTTTTTGGGAAAGCTGGGTGATGGCTAGTGCAGCTCTCAGATATATCAGTGTTGTATCTCAATCTAACAGGACAGATTTGACATTCAGGAGTTTGGGAAAGAAGAGTGACCTCTTGTCAGAGCTGTGATGCTATTCACCCAGCTTTCCCAGAGATGAATTGACTTTGTATAGTATAGTGTCCTGTCCATATACTGTAACTATAGATGAGACTTGGAGTACGGATACAAAAGATGTAGCAGAGCTGAACTTGTCCTTCTATTATTTGGTTATACATAAGACCCGCGGTTGGGGCGGAATTTGCATCCGTTATCCAGGCGATATAACATGGCCATGTGATGAATAGAATCGCCATCCTGTGCCACTGTTGCCCCCTATAATGGGTATATATTGTGCACGCCGCAAATCCAGCTCTGCTACATATGTCTAACCCCAGTAGTGAATTGACTGCATGTGCTTTGTGATACATTGTTGCTGTTTGTCATGTGGATACAATGTATAAGATCTTAGAATGTTTATACTTAGAGGACAGAAGTTTCAGTAAAGTTTTCCTTCACGTGTCAGCGGCAACAATTCTGGAAAAATGGGCGGAAACCGAAGAGACCTGAAATTCTGTAAAATGGAAGAAAATCTTTCCGTAACGGTTCCGTCCCCAGCAGATCACAGCTCGTATACATCACCTATAGTTATACAGTGATATTCCTAATTCTGCAGTTATAGGACTGGAACCTATTCCACATTATCAGGGGAGAGGGTTTCAATTCCCTTTGAAGATGCCGAATATTGTAGGATCGACATATATAGAATGTACAAGGTGGTTCGTGTGTGAACAGTCACCAGCACAGACACTGACTCAGGTCCTCATGGGTATCAGATGTTCTCCTCCGTCCAATATCAGTCTCTGAATTTCTACTTTTTTGGGTTTGTTTTTTGTGTGTAAATATAAGGCTACATGTGCCGGGTCTGTGGTTGATATTTGTGTGCCGTGTGGGCCCATGTCAGTGACTGAGGCAGTAACCCTGTATATAGTGAGTCCTGCTCTCAGCTGATACATTGTATCCAGTCTAGACAATGCTCTGTGAGCTCAACAGCCTGGACTCCACACTGATACATTGTATCCAGTCTAGACAATGCTCTGTGAGCTCAACAGCCTGGACTGATACATTGTAGCAAGCTAGCAGAGCGATTTATGCAACTGCTGCTGATGTATCCAGTCTAGACAATGCTCTGTGAGCTCAACAGCCTCGACTTCACACTGATACAATGTATCCAGTCTAGATAATGCTCTGTGAGCTCAACAGCCTGGACTGATACATTGTAGCAAACTAGCAGAGAGATTTGTACAGCTTCTGATGATGAATCCAGTCTAGACAATGCTCTGTGAGCTCAACATGGCAGTAGCAGCTGCTGCATAAATCTCTGAGTTTGTTACAATGTATCAGTCTGAGATCCAGGCTGCTGAGCTCACAGAGCATTGTTTCCACTAAGAGCTGGCCTGGCTGTGTCTCTGAAGCTCCCTGTATAATTCCACCTTCCACTACTGAAGTGGAGTAAAGACTCTCGTAGACCTGGACTCTTGTGTCTTGAGAACATTACAATATCCTTCTGCAAGTCTCTGCTTTCCAAGAATACAAGATAGTGGCTACAATTCCTCACTCCAATGGCTCCTGGATTTTCTAGATTATTAGACAGTTCTAGTATATAAAACATGTCATGGGGTTGGAGATCCGTCGATGAGAAGACACTTGAGGACGTCTTGTCACAGATTTCTTCTCTTAGTCCTTAGTCTTGGGATATTCCGCATTATATAGCAGACATCAGTGTGTCAGGGTTCCTGTATTGCAGGATAACATTGGATCATTTGTCATAGTGTTACAGTTCAGAGCTATATAAATGTATAGTTTTAGTATTTTTTTTTTCTTTTTTAAGGTTTTATTTGTAGAATTTTCTGGATACCTGTAGATCTTCACCGGCAGGACTTGTATACTGTTTATATTTGCTGTTTATCGCCCTATTTCCTGTGTACGTCTGCCTGGAATCTGGGTAATGTCCTCGTGTAACAGAATATTCCAAGTGTTGACCTGTTACACTAAGATTGACCGTATACAGTGACTAGATATGTTGTACAGATACTGGTGAGGGTTGTAGATTTGGACATGAATGGGGGGGGGGGGTGGCGGCTTAAAGGGGTTGTCGAGGATTGGGACGGCCACTGGTGCCCTATTGTCCGCTCCCAGACCCTTTTCCACCATATGTCGGGCTCCACTCTGGATGCCATGAGGCTCACATGACCACTGGCCACGGACTGGTGATGTCACTCGCATATGTCATCAGTTCCTTATTAGCAATCGTTGAGGTCACTGATCAGTCTGGTGAGCCCTGGCACGCAACGGACAGGGAACCAGGAGCCGACAGTGGACAGGTTAGATCTATCTCCTAGCTCTCTCCTAGCTCTCTCCTAGCTCTCTCCTAGCTCTCTCCTAGCTCTCTCCTAGCTCTCTCCTAGCTCTCTCCTAGCTCTCTCCTAGCTCTCTCCTAGCTCTCTCCTAGCTCTCTCCTAGCTCTCTCCTAGCTCTCTCCTAGCTCTCTCCTAGCTCTCTCCTAGCTCTCTCCTAGCTCTCTCCTAGCTCTCTCCTAGCTCTCTCCTAGCTCTCTCCTAGCTCTCTCCTAGCTCTCTCCTAGCTCTCTCCTAGCTCTCTCCTAGCTCTCTCCTAGCTCTCTCCTAGCTCTCTCCTAGCTCTCTCCTAGCTCTCGCTCTCTCTCTCTCTCTCCTAGCTCTCTCTCTCTCTCTCTCTCTCCTAGCTCTCGCTCTCTCTCTCTCTCTCCTAGCTCTCGCTCTCTCTCTCTCTCCTAGCTCGCTCTCTCATCTCTCTCCCATTGGCTTCTCCTCTTCCAAGTATCCCCGTCCAGCACAGATCTGTCTAAAATTGGTGGATGAAAAAGTCCGGCAGTTTAAAAAAAAAAAATTAAAATTCTGACGGACCGCATTTATAGTCATTAGGATCTCTTGAGCTCTGATGGACCAGAACAACGGACGCCCAGTGCTAGTATGATCCTAGAATCAGAGTAAGGTTTTGGATTTTCTTTACCTTTTCTGCCTTCCATAAGGTTGGGGTTATTTTATTTTTATTTTTTTCGTTGTTACTATAAGGCTTCTTCCCCCGTTTATGTTGTGACTGGTACATACTGGTGGTTGTGCTCATACTTGTATAATTGTCTGTTTTGTTTTGGGGTTTTTTGACCCTTAAATCCACCTTTAAAGACGCTTTTTCATCTCTAGAAATTTCAGAATTTCGTCTTTTTATACCATTTATACATCAAAATAAAATATTACAAATAAATCTAGCCGTTCTTGCTGTCCCCGTACTACTCGCCAGGAGAGGACGTATCAAGGACTTGCATTTTGCTCTGTGCCGCCATGTTTCCTGTGGATGTTTGCCTTGTGTCCGGATTAGATCCTCTTATAATGGTATTTTCTGAGTTTTGACCTTTTATACCAGGACTATTAGAGTAGAGAGAAATGGGACGTGATTGAAACACCGACGGTCACGGAGACGGCGTGTTGTAGGGTGTATTAGCTTGCAGAACTGCAGGGCGTCGTCTGAAGCTGTACATAGCTAGTCCTGCTCTCGGCTGATACATTGTATCCAATCTAGACAATGCTCTGTGAGCTCAACAGCCTGGACTCCACACTGATACATTGTAGCAAACTAGTAGAGAGACCTGTGCAGCTGCTGCTGATGTATCCAGTCTAGACAATGCTCTGTGAGCTCAACAGCCTGATACATTGTAGCAAACTAGTAGAGAGATCTATGCAGCTGCTGATGTATCCAGTCTAGACAATGCTCTGTGAGCTCAACAGCACAGACTCCAGACTGATACATTGTAGCAAACTAGTAGAGAGATCTATGCAGCTGCTGATGTATCCAGTCTAGACAATGCTCTGTGAGCTCAACAGCACAGACTCCAGACTGATACATTGTAGCAAACTAGTAGAGAGACCTGTGCAGCTGCTGCTGCTGTGTTGAGCTCACAGAGCATTGTCCACACTGCAGCAGAGGGGTGTTTTCAGCGTATAGACTGTACATGATAACATCTGCAGCAGAATTTCTGTTCAGCAATAGACCTGCCCTGGTTAAAGCGCTAAACGTCCAGCCACGGGTGATTTACGTTCACCTGTATAAATCTGTAACCTTCATTACTTATTGACCAGGCCTCTCCTGCTAATGAATCCCGTCATTAATTAACCACTGAGTAGCTGGAGTAAAGGTGGGGGGGTGAGGACGACCCCTCTGCTAAGTCTCCAGTAGCTGGCGCGGTGTGGTAGGTCGTTCCTTATTAGACTCCTCAATGTAAGCGCAGACGTAAGTTTCATTGCTTTCTGTGGATTGTATTCATTGGGGTAGAAACAAATGGCGCCACTATAGTCGTGTGGCTGTGATGGGTATTGCACTATTATTTGTCTTTTCGTACCTGGTATAACCCTTGACCTTGGCAGGAGTGCTTTCATGGTTTATGGATTCCTAAAATACTCCCGGCCCCCTCAGACCTGTTATCTCTCCTTCGAGGGCTCTTCCTCCATTGACCGGCCGCGTGACACCGTCTCAAGTGTATTGAAGTGGTGACTGTTTCCTTGTAGAGATTGTGAGTTTTCCTATAGCTGCCCCTGGACCAGTTCCTTGTAACTTCTCAAATGTATCAGAAATAAAAAATAACATTGCAAAAGTATTCCTAAAAAATGTCTACAGCTCCTAGGCAGAGCGATGGGTCTGCACGCTAACAGACTACAACTAAATCTGTGTAGTCAGACCAGTCATGTGTCCTTACATCTGACCCAACAAAGCATCAAGCACAGCGCCGCACATTGTACAGTGGCTGGTTTCGGTATTGCAGCTCGGCCTCCTTCTTTTAGGAGGTATATATAGAGATGATACATATTATGCCTTGTTATAACTGCAATATAAATATAGATATACAGAATATCTGCAGTTATAATCCATCCTCCAGCCGGTCTCGGGGTCGGCAGGTTCACACATCGGCTTTGCAGGCGGGCGGGGGGGGATTAGCACTGCTGTTCCAGAAACGTTCCCTATGGCACATATTCGGTGTCCTGTTCATTGTATCCCTGTGATGACCGTGACCTTCACACTAGGGGCACTGGGCCGTTGGACTATTGGCGGTTTAACCCTTTAGATGCTGCAATCAGTCGTGACTGTGATCTAGCGCAAAGGAGGGGGCTCATTTTGTTACCCCCTTTGTAAAGTGATGCAAACCAAAGACCTGAGTATAACGGATATGTTTTTATTTTCGTTTTTTTTTTTTTTTTTGCATTTTGTTCTCAAATACCGAGGGAGTCGCAACCCTGACGGTAGCGACAAGGTCAGCCATGTTGCTTTTTTTTCCCCCTCCCCTGCAGTTTATTCGAGGTGACAGAGACGTGTCTAAGAATAGCTTTGTATCTATGAAGAACGTTAGATAATGTCAGTGACAGGGTGAGATCCCAACACATGGACAGGGCGAGAGGTGACCCACAACTAAATATAGGCCTGATGACATCCAGACGTGAGCAGCGGCCTGTACCTGATCCATGTCATTCATCCCCGGGCGAGGATCTGGTCTGGTATATACCTTCCCCATATATCTGTATCCCCTGCACCCTGTATATCGATCTCTGCATCCCCTAAATCATATATATATCTCCATATACCCTCAACCCTGTGTATATATTATTCCCTGTATCCCATATATCCGTCTCCCACACCCCCACCTCCATTCTGTGTCCATATATTGCTGCGTGTTACCTTGTGTGTATATATCTGTATCCCTTTGTCCCTTTGGGACGTTGCGTCCAGTCTAGACTCCGATACTGTCTTTTCCATGGTTTTCCATTCTGTTTCATCCTGTTGGGTCCCTTGAGCTCCGCACCTCGGTGACAGGGGACCGGGGATAATCTGCACGTTTTCCTGCACTTATTAACCCCTTGTAAATGTCCCCGGTGGCGTCCTAGTCTCTATACAGCGAGGGGTTGCACGCATGGTCTTTTTATCCCCCCTCCTCCTATATAGGATCTTCACACCTGATGCCTAGCTCATCGCAGAAATGCAGCAAGCAAAAAAAACAAGGCACAATTTACGTTTGCAGTAAAATGAATGAGATTTTATTTATTGCATCACATCCCTGAATCCGCTTGCAAAATGTGGAGAGAAAAATCTTGCAAGCAGGACTTAGCTTTCTGCGTTTTTTTGAGGGGGCGGAACCTATTACAGTGTATGGGGTTCGTGGGTAACCGCTTTGTGAACGGATTGGGTTTCCGTTTTTCGGGTCCTCACTTGGCCTAGCCCGAGTGTGAACCTAGAATAACACAGCAGGTTATTTTTACCTGCAAAAGAACACCTTTGTTTTGCAAAAATGGCATTCTACGTGTAAAGGAGTATGCGGGGGCTTTCCTTTGAATAGGTCATCCATAGCAGATTAATGGGGTCCTACCCCCCCCGTCACCACCCACTTCAGCCCATTGCAGTGACCTCCCATGTCCACAGAATACTGAATGCACGCAGAGCATTGTGCACCGCGTCTGCTTCCCTGCACCGTATAAGGCCGGTGCAGGCGCCTTGTCGTGAATTAAAAGCACGGGGGACACGGAGACGTCCCTGTGTGCTGCCCATGCACGGGCCGTGTGTCTGTGGCTCCTATCAATTAAAGAATAGGAGACAGGGGAGCATGGGCCACAAAATGGGACAGGAATAGGACCTGTCCTATCTGATGCAGCCCAGACTGGGACCGTGCAAATCATGGTTGTGATCTGGGAAATACACGGATCGCTCACTGTCCCACATCACGGTCGTCTGCAAAGGGCCCACCGGCCGTGCCTGCCTCTGCCACCGTGTAGCTTGTTCTGGACCCTTCACTTAGCGAAGTAGTGAGTTTCCCCCCCCTCCGCTATTAATGAACTATGCTAAGGACAAGTTATCTGCGGCAAAATCCTGAAAACCCCTTTAACAGATGCAGCAATTATTGGCATCACTTTTAGGAATGTGGCCCCTGGGTGCTATCGGTTAACCCCTGCCATCAGCTGATATCGCCGGGGGGGGGGGGGGGATGGAAGATTTGTGAGTTTATTATTTGCTCCAAATTTCAATAAATTAATATATCAATAAATTATCTGAAAATGTTAAAAAATAAAGTACTAGGTGCCGTTCACTCACATCCGTACCAGGGTGATGAGGTCTTAGGGATGCAAAGACTAAAAAAAAAACAAATTTTTTTTATATGTACAGAAAAAAAATACAAAAAAAATAGACTCAGAGCGCAAAAAAAAAAAAAACAAGGACCCGGCGCTGCCTTAATGAGAACCCAGGCTGTGCCCTGAAAGGGTTAATAAGCAGCAGCCGCTCGTAGTGTGAACGGTCCGGTACGTTTATAGCCGGCACTTCAGGAAAAAAAAAGCAGCGTAACAAGGACGTCCATTGTCATCGCAGGAAGTCCGCGCCGGCCCTTCTTATCAATGGGCGATCTGTCCGGTCCTGCAGGAGCCACGCTGTAAGGTGTCCTGTGGCCGCCATGTTGTAGTGTCAAATTGGGCCTGAACACTCGGACTCTTATATTCGGTGGGAATTTGCATTGATCTCTTGCCCCTCGGGGGGTGCCGCTCTTTCACTTGGTATACACAGCTCCATACAGGACAAGGACAGGGGGCGCTGGACCTAGTCTCATGGATCTACTGACAACTCGGATCTGACAACCTTTTTCCGGCACAACAAGGGGGCAGGAAGAACACCGCCTTATACCCCTAGTACCCCCGTTTTTAGATGATGTCACGGCTTGTCCCCTCCCCCTCCCCGCACTGAGCATGTGTAGAAAACTCTCCCATAGTCCTCAGATTATTGCTGCCTATGGACATGACTGTGCTGTAAAGCAGATCACGAAATGCTGTGAACAGAGCGGAGGAGAAGCTCAGGCAAGATGGCCGCCCCCATCATCATGGACAGGAAATAGAATTTAAAAAAATCTAAATAAAATGATTGATTTCACTATTTTGGTTTAATAATATAATAAGTGACCCCTTCCCTTTAAATATTTTGACTCTCGAGCGTCGCCGGTCGCCGTATTCTTGTGACATTGTTTCTTTTATCTTCTGTAAACACTGTAACTTTTTACATTAGTGGAATGCAAACATAAGCTGTGGCGGAGAATCTTGTATGAAGACAAGCAACCACAAAAATCTGCTAATACGTAATGTAAATAGAGAGACACACCAGGAGAACGCCGCCATTCCCCCGCCACGTCACTGGGTCGATTCAGATTCAGGCAAGAATCCTCTAAAATTTGAACCAAATTTTAATTTCCAGATGGAACATAAGTCTGTTGCACTCGTAGATTTAGAAAATTCCACCAAAATCCAGATTACGATTTCATGCTTGTTCTGATGCAACTGCATCACAATTGCGCCGTGTGAAAGCTACACCATCCTATCCATCCAGAACATATCAAAATTCACCTGTCATTATCATCCTGCTCCCCTGTGGCCCCCAGACACCTAGTCATGCTCCTCCGCAGCACCCACTTACCCATCCTCGTCCCCCTGGTGCAACATGTCTTCATATGATATCAATAGATGGTAAAGCAGGATGCTGGAGGCCAGAAGCTTCCTGCTCCACCATAGTATTCCGCTAGATGTAGTTGTTCGGCCATTTCCCTTCTAGATTCCCTGGTGGATCTTCACAGTACCCGATCTAATGTTGTATGGCTAGCTTCATTGTTCAGTTTCTCAGTACTGCCCCCGGAGGAGCCATGAAGTATTACATAAGCTTAATGTTTAAAGGGGGTTTTCTGGGAGTAGAATAGTGACAACCTGTCCTTTACAATACAGTTTTGTCCAAAAGTATTGGCACCCCTGCAATTCTGACAGATAATACTCCTTTTCTTCGAGAAAATGATTGCAATCACAAATTCTTTGGTATTATTATCTTCATTTAATTTGTCTTCCATGGAAAGCCACAAAAAGAACTGTCAAAAAGCCAAATTGGATATAATTCCACACCAAACATAAAAAAGGGGGTGGACAAAAGTTTTGGCACTGTTTGAAAAATCATGTGATGCTTCTCTAATTTGTGTAATTAACAGCACCTGTTACTTACCTGAGGCACCTAACAGGTGGTGGCAATAACTAAATCACACTTGCAGCCAGTTGAAATGGATTAAAGTTGACTCCACCTCTGTCCTGTGTCCTTGTGTGACCACATTGAGCATGGAGAAAAGAAAGAAGACTAAAGAACTGTCTGAGGACTTGAGAAGCAAAATTGTGAGGAAGCCTGAGCAATCTCAAGGCTACAAGTCCATCTCCAAAGACCTGAATGTTCCTGTGTCTACCGTGCGCAGTGTCATCAAGAAGTGTAAAGCCCATGGCACTGTGGCTAACCTCCCTAGATGTGGATGCAAAAGAAACATTGACGAGAGATTTCAACGCAAGATTGTGCGGATGGTGGATAAAGAACCTCGACTAACATCCAAACAAGTTCAAGCTGCTCTGCAGTCCGAGGGTATAACAGTGTCACCCCGTACTATCCAGCGTCAGCGTCTGAATGAGAAGGGACTGTATGGTAGGAGACCCAGGAAGACCCCACTTCTTACCCAGATACCTAATGTATGGCGCATTGTGAGCCGTCAAGAGACTGACCGTGGAAGATTTTGTTCCTTGCAGAGTCTCTCCTTACGAAGTGGATAGAAACCGTACAGCGAAACGCATAGTAAGGTCCTCGTAAAGTTAGACACCTTCCTTCTATTTATGTAGGTCTTCTGTATTTATAGCACTTTTACTAGTAATAAGCTGAGTAATTGCGATCAGATGGAGCGACTTCTGCACCGCCGCGTATCATTGACTTGTCTAATAGATACCAGATGACTGTGGTGGGACGGGGGGGGGGGGGGGGGGATCTTGTTGACATTCGTATCTTTATCATCGTGACGTGGAATCTTCTGGGCTTGGCCTAGTCGTCCATTGAGTGTTTTATAGGGACTGTGATGACCTTTTCTTAGAATAGGGCATCCCTTTGCAATAGGGGGGTCTTATACCCAGGACCCTCACAGATCAGCTATTGCTACAATACCAAGCATGGCCACTACACAGTTCACGGCGCTATTCTTGCTAAGTAGTCATAAGGCCCGAACACGAAGCTTCTTTAACCAACTCGTATGCGGGGGTCCCCAACCATTCATCTTCGATAAATGTTGCTGGACGCCGCCTATAGTCTAGTCTGTGCTTGGCCATTAGAAAGAATGGTCATTTTCTGACGTTATGGCGGACATTTTTCTAAAATTGAGACGCTCTTGTATGGCATCTTTAGTTTTTGGGTCAAAATCCCTTTAATCAATCACTTTTCACAATTTTGCAATAGGTTAAAGTTAACAGATGGTTCTCACCACACAATAAGTTGTATTTCCGGGATCTTTTATTTTGGGGACGTTGCTCCGTATAGAGAATGTGCCGCGTTATTAAGATTTCATGCAGGGCCAACCGTGGACAGTAGGACAACAAAAACAGTATCGGCTCCGAGACATGGCGTCCTCTGAGCGTCCTTACTGTGACGCCGTCCAGACAAACTCTTAACTACATCCTGATGTCTGACACTGCACCATTGTATAGGGAGGATCATCCTCTTGTGTGCCCCGGGCCTCGTGGACCACCCCCGTTTTCCAGCTGACATTTCCATTTCCCGAAATAGTAGGATGACGCTTCTATGACAAGTCCACAACATTGACCAACTTCATATCGGAACTCTCTGCGTTCATGGACCCTCGGAATGGAACGCGAGACCCCCATTGGGAGAGCCTTGGCCTGTGCATGAGGCCTTATGTTATTCTATAAGGGGGTGGGTAGAGGAGGAAGTCTGTGTGGTACAGTTTCAACCAATCGTTGCAGAGCAGGATGTGATGTCAGAGAGGGGGCGGGGTCATTTTTCCAACTATTCCAATACAGCTCAGTTACATGCAATGCACCTAACGACCTTTAGCCTCTGGGCCCCCGTAGCCTTGAGGGCCCGCTATGTATCCAGCTTTTCGAGACCCCTGATTGACAGTCAACGTTGGACTAAAACCTACTTAGGATCAGCATGATCAGAAATTGTTGCCTGGTATTGTGTTAGTATTCCTGGTGCCCTCCACCTTGTGTGTTGACCTTGGTCTTGGCTTCGCGCCCAGATAAAGGTTCCCATGATTGTAGGGGGCGATTATATGTGAACTGCGCAGGAATAATATTCTCGTGACACCGTGATGTGAATGTTACTGTAAAAGCAAAGAAAAAAATCACGTTGTCCGATGATACTGCCATGGATTTCCAATTTATTGGTCTTTATTGGCTACCCTATAAAGTGACTGGGAGCAGAGCTGCTACGGTATACAGAGTATACAGTATACAGAGCTTGAAACTGGATACAGCGTATACAGACATAGGAACCGAAGTGGATGGGAGTAGAGCCGTATCAGCTGATCGGTATGGGTCCTGGTGTGGGACCTTGACCAGTCTGATCCTGTGGATAAGTTATCCGTATTCTTTGGACGACCCTTAAAGAGGCTTTTCCACAAAATCAAGTTTCTCCTATAGGAAAGGATAGAACTTGCAGATCAGTGGGGGTCCATCCGCTCACGCCTACACTGATCAGGAGAATGGTGGCCTTTGATCTCCCGCTCTGAATGAAGCCGCCATTAATTTCAGGAGTGCTGCGCTCATCTCTAGTTTTAAGCCTGGGGCCACGCACCCCTTCGGATAAGTTTTGCAATCTGATGCGTCACCAGAACCCTGCAAAGCCGCGGATAAAACCCACCGGCCCTCTGCAGGTTTATAGCCCACGGGTTTTATTTGCCGCACGTGGGCGAGATTGGAGTGAGTTGCGGCATCTCGCCCGTTGCCTCTGTGTCCCCAATCTTAAGGGGTTTCCCTTCGCAGCCATTGGATATACCATAAATACCCTTTTAGATATAGGACCCTCCCCTATGGGGAGAGCACGGGTTGGGGACCCCCATGCTGTGACCACTATGAATTGAGAAATCTACACCATTACCTGCATTGACTCCTCCCTATACAAATGCCCAAATTGACAGCAGGGGCGACCTTACCCCCTCAGGGGAGACTCTTTGGGTTGTCAGAATCCCATCTTGTTGCAACATTGACCGTGTTCTCTCCACGACTTCTACGCTTATTTCCGTCCTCCGCCTAGAATTGGCCCCTATAATGGGCAGCTGCAGTTTTTCTCACTCCCCCCTCCTCCCCCCCCCCCCTAATAATTTGGATTAGTAACGGAAGCGGCCGTACCCTCTTACATGGGACTGCTATTTCCAGTGACACGATGTTCTCCTCACTACTGAATCACGTCTGTCCTTCCTGAACGTTCTTCCCGCTCATGCCAGCCAGCAACTGTTTGCCTTGTCACATAGGTGAGAGGCCCGAGGGCATCGAAACAAAGAGGGTAGTATACTACGTGAGATATTAATCTGCAGGAACCTGCAAGGCGTCGCTGGCTTCTATAAACATGCGGCGAGTCAGGCCGCAACGGCACCGACACTTTCTTTTTACCAGTTCTTTAGATTTTCGCTGTAAAACTTCAATCTGCACGTTTTTTTACATTGTATTTTTTTACTAGAAAAATTCCTAGAATCCAGCAGGAAGTGATCGCCTGCGCAAATTATAGCAGAAGGGGTCGTGACCGAGGGCTTCCTCTCATTCCTATAGGACCATGTCTCTTCTCAAAATTACAGCAGCCATTTTTTATTTTAATTTACCTCCCGGCCTTCCAGAAGCCATATTGTTTTTTTTAATTCTTATGAGGACTTTTTTTGTTTATGTTTTTTGATCCTGCTTTTTGAGCGATTTCTAGTTCTAGGAGGAAGATATTCTTGATGTCCCTCAAAATAAATTGGGTGAATCCACCTCCATTGCAAGACCGCCACGTAATATTCCAGTCTTCATTAATCTTCCCCTGTTTCTATTCTCCTTATTTCTAAGATCTCTGCTTGCTGTCAGTGACTGAGAAGACTGTTGTGTCCATTCAGAGGCAATAACCCTGTATATAGCTAGTCCTGCTCTCAGCTGATACATTGTATCCAGTCTAGACAATGCTCTGTGAGCTCAGTAGCCTGGACTACAGACTGATACATTGTATACAATATAGACAATGCTCTGTGAGCTGAACAGCCTGGACTACAGACTGATACATTGTATACAATATAGACAATGCTCTGTGAGCTGAACAGCCTGGACTCCAGACTGATACATTGTAACAAACTATATTTGTGCAACTGCTGCTGATATATCCAGTCTAGACAATGCTCTGTGAGCTCAGCACCCTGGACTACAGACTGATACATTGTATCCAGTCTAGACAATGCTCTGTGAGCTCCAGACTGATACATTGTATCCAGTACAGACAAAGTATAGATTTGTGCAACTGCTGCTGATATATCCAGTTTAGACAATGCTCTGTGAGCTCAGCAGCCCAGACTCCAGACTGATATATTATACCAAACTAGCAGAGAGATTTGTGCAGCGGCTGCTTCTGTATCCAGTCTAGACCATGCTCTATGAGCTCAGCAGCCTGGACTCCACATTGATACATTGTAAACAATGTAGCTCAGATACTTGTGATGTGTTGAGCTCCTAGAGCATTGTCCAGACTGGATACAATTGTACCATTTTCCTATCCGCTTCAGATTTTGACTAAACCGATTCTGCTGTTTCTGGAGCGCCGGCGTCTCTGCTACAAGTTCCTCACCTCCTTGACTTTAAAGATTTTAAGAACCTACTTGCCTTGGCCAATGCTGCGTTGTAATGGGGGGGTATTTGCCCCCTCTAATGTTCTGTCCCTGGCTTGGCACCTGTCACGTCGACCTGTCATCACTCTCCAGGCTGGATTTGTTCGGACCTTGTCGTTGCGGTGCCCTGTTATTATGCCCGGACATGGCATGTTCTTACATCGGGCCGAGCCACCTCCAGCCTTTAGTCATGTCTTGAGTAAGCCGGCATGGGACATTGTGTCTTGGCAGAGGACACGACTGTGGGCGGAAAACATGTGGTTAATGGTAGAAGAGAGGGAGAGAATTTTCTTGGGAGCGAGCGCGGGAAGCTCGTATGGAAAAACACTGGGCATGGAAGTGCGGCCATGTTTCCGCTTCTTGCGACCTTTTCCTTGCCGGAGCGGCTGCGATGGGAAAGCGAGGAGACTTGGTTATTTTTCTTACTATTTTGCCTGTCACTGCGAGGACAAGGGCCATTGAGAACAGGGGAAGGAAGGACGCCAAAGACTCTACGGCTTCCTCCTTAAGTTTGTTTTCTGGGCAGGGCCGTATCCAAACCCCTGACTGATGTGTGTTTGTTATTATATGGGACCTTGGCCAGGATATTGTGCCACCCCCATGCCCAGAATTAGTCCACATGGGACGGACTTGCAGAGGATTAGCTGCCAACAAATCCTCTGCCATGTACAGTAGCAAGAAACGGATGAGCGGTAACCTCTGTGGCGGTTTTTACAAACCGGGCGTGCTGCGGGTTTTCACCACAACGTCCATCCTTTGCATTGCAACAGGTGAACCCATGAGAATTATTATGAGTTGCACCAGTGAGGACCCCCCCAATTTTAGGCAGTTATTGTTGCAGCGGGAGCTAAAGCCTGCGCCTCCTCCACTGGTTTTGCCTGCAGCGCCCTGACCACCTACCGACTCGGGCTTTTTCAGGCTTATTAGTTGATAACCTATCCTTAGAATACCCAGGGATCCCCAACGATCAGCTCTTTATAGACGCTGCAGCATTCAGGTGAATGTCGCACTTACCTAAGCAGTACATTGTTTAGTGGCTGTGGTCAGTATTGCAGCTCTGACCCATTTACTTGAATGGGACTGAGCTTTGAACAGGCCATGGGACTGATAAACGTGATGTTACAGCTGATCTGTGGGGGTCCAAAGGTGTTGCACTCCATTGATCTGCATTTGATGACCTATACTAAAGATGGGTCATCTGTTAAACCCCTTTAAGACCGGTTGCGCATGACCATGACGTCTGTGAATTAAAGGCACGGGGGACACGTGTATGCCACCTGTGTTGCCTGTGCATGGGCCTTGCACGGATCGAGGGCCACAAAATAGGGCAGGACTAGGACCTGTTGTATATTCTGTGTCCCGAGCTGTCGGCCATTCACACTCATGCGTCCTTGTGCGATCCGGGAAATACACGGATAACACTCTGATCATGGCCGTGGCTGTCTACAAGAGGCCTAAGTCTGCGGGTTATTTTGAACCCCCTCCAATTGTTAAAGGGGTTGTTCCAAGTTTTAATGTTACCCTTACGCATAGCGAATTGGACACCCCCTCTCAAGCGACGTAGTAGAGACTCTTCGTAGACCGGGGTCTTTGGGTGCCTATGGGTTACGTTCGGTGCATGGACTGGGTGATGTAAGGGTTAATAGGCAGCGCTCTTGGCGCCCGGCTTCCCTGGTGCCTAGAGGAAACCTTGGCACTGCTGCTTTGCATATGTCTGCCAGACATGGTGGCTGCAGCATATTCGACGCCTACATTTATATATTCTCCTTTTCCAAAAACTAGGATAACCTCCAAAGGGGGGGGGGGGACGGATCAGATCCCAGTTTGGGCAGAAACGTCCCTGTAAGTCCTAACAGCCATGAATGAATGGATCTGTACACTGTATACAATGCTGGCCGTCTGCCCCGGCCGACCTGTAAACCTTCAGGCTACCATAGAGAAAGGGTTAAGCAGGTGACTGGACCTCATCCAAGGAGTTAAAATCCAACATGGCCGACGTTTCCCCTCAAGGATCACATTGTAAACCTCTACCTGCGGCCTATGACAGCGGAGCCGCTCGGTACCATCCGGGCGCCTCAGGAACCTCTTGTACTCGCCGTGTTTATGTAAGGTTTTGGCTGAGGCCCAAGTGAATCCTGTTCCTGTTTACTCCGTGCTGAGAGATCCCTGCTCTCCACACCGTGTTTTATATTACATGTCAGTAAGAGAGATAGGAGGGCGCTCTAAATACAACATTAGGATGGGTACAGCAGCCTGCGGGTGCCGGAAGACCCTACGGGGTGGGCCGCTCCTATTAAAGTGATAGGAAGGATGCTGCAGCCCCATCCTCTGCATAGTGGTGGTCCTGGGGTACTGCAGCACCTCTCCTGTGACGGTGCTGGGCCAATAGCATCTTCCGGCACTGAGGGGTGGTCTGTCACTCACATACCAATGACATATTCTGCATTTTTGGTTATTTCTGACTCTGCCCATGACTTCGTCTGCGTGTTGTCAGCGTTGATGATCCACCTATATTCAGCAAATTGCTGCCGTCGATGGTTTGCCTGCTCCGGCATTTTGGCTGCTCTTAAGCTGTCCTGCTGCTGAACTTGTTCCTCACACCGTGCCTGTGATTGTTCCAGCATCTCATCAGCTTGCTGGGACGCCATATAATGAGTGTGTTGTTGGTGTTGATGATCCGCCTCCTCCGGCGTTTGGACAGCTGTCAAGCTGGCCTGTCGCTGAACGCGTTCCTCGTGCTGTGCCCGGGATTGTCCAGCATCTCAGCAGCTCGCTGGGACGCCATATAATGAGCGTGTTGTTGGTGTTGATGATCCGCCTGCTTTGGCGTTTGGGCAGCTGTCAAGTTGGCCTGGCACTGAAGTTGTTCTTCGCACCGTGCCTGTAATTGTTCCAGCATCTCAGCAGCTCGCTGCAACACTAGATAATGCATGTGTTGTTGGCGTCGATGATCTCCCTCAGCTCCGCTTGAGGAGAACTCTGTGACTTCTGGCTCCTTCATAGCTCTCCTTGTTTTTGACAAATTTAGATTTTCTTTTCCAGGCATTTTTTAAGTTGACAAATGCCAATTTGGAGTAAAGGTGTTTGCCCATGTCAGTGTGCCTGGATCAGATCTGATAATATGCAAATGTGTGTACACAATCCACTGAGGGTTAGTGTGTGTTTACACAGAGAGATAACAGCACTGGGACCTGAGATAAGGCTGCTGCACACAGTGTAATATAGTATGTGACCATAAATTCATAACAGTCGTGTTAATCAAGGTTACAATCTATCTATGTGCCAAATTTCATTCAAATCTGTAGGATCTGCAGTTCTCTCTGAGCTGGTGGCTGAAGACTAGCTGCTGTGATGAACTTACACAAAAGTGGACATCCTCCACCCTAATTCTCACCCTCACTCAGGATCCTATCTATCTATCTATCTATCTATCTATCTCCTATCTATCTATCTATCTACCTATCTCCTATCTATCTATCTATCTATCTATCTATCTATCTATCTATCTCCTATCTATCTATCTATCTATCTATCTCCTATCTATCTATCTATCTATCTATCTATCTATCTATCTATCTATCTATCTATCTATCCTATCTATCTCCTACTCTTGTCTGCCTATGTCTTTCTTTTCCCCTCCCTCAGCTCGACCTCCTTCGATGGAGAGCTGTAATTTGATATATCAATGAGTACAGTCTGTCTTGAGAGGACAAGACGGATTCTGGACTGTTTCTATTGGAAAGGAAGGGGCTTGATAAATGGAGAAAGAAACATTTTTCTCTGAAAGTCATCTAAAGTGAAGCTCTGTCTTGACACTATACAACTAAGGTGTAAAAGAATTGCGTGGTGAGTTATACCTGCGTATCTAATGCTCCTTTTATAAGGAAGTGCAGTGCCGAAGCTTGACAGACTGTAAATTCTGCAGTCATCATAAGATGAACAGTAAGTGGGGGGAGGCTCCTGCTGCAGCCAGTTGTCTTACAGCCAGACACAGGACAGTGAAGAGAATGATGGGACATGGCTGATCTCTTGGAACACACAGAGACGATTTCTTTATATATTTTTCAGTTTAGTTGTAAGACACTGTCCACATCTGCGTCAAGGAGTCCTGTAAACCCAAGTTTTTAGTCTGGAATTTCGGAACAAAAATAATAGACACCTGATGGGACCCCGTTATAGTTAGCGGGGTACCTGAAGATCCGTTGTCCATCATGACATGGCTCCAGTGGCGTAACTAGGAATGGCAGGGCTCCGTGGTAAACTTTTGACACGCCCCCCCCCGACTGACTCCGAGGACCTCGACCGCCCCCCCTCCTACGCATTCTTGCGCCCTCTATTATGCCCCATAGTGGCCCCTGCACACAGTATTATCCCCCATAGTGGCCCCTGCACGCAGTATTATGTCCCATAGTGGCTCCTGCACACAGTATTATGCCCCATAGTGGCCCCTGCACACAGTATTATGTCCCATAGTGGTCCCTGCACACAGTATTATCCCCCATAGTGGCCCCTACACACAGTATTATGCCCCATAGTGGCCCCTGCACACAGTATTATGTCCCATAGTGGCTCCTGCACACAGTATTATGCCCCATAGTGGCCCCTGCACGCAGTATTATGTCCCATAGTGGCCCCTGCACACAGTATTATGTCCCATAGTGGCCCCTGCACACAGTATTATGTCCCATAGTGGCTCCTGCACACAGTATTATGCCCCATAGTGGCCCCTGCACACAGTATTATGCCCCATAGTGGCCCCTGCACACAGTATTATGTCCCCATAGTGGCCCCTGCACACAGTATTATCCCCCATAGTGGCCCCTGTACACAGTATTATGTCCCATAGTGGCCCCTGCACACAGTATTATGTCCCATAGTGGCCCCTGCACACAGTATTATCCCCCATAGTGGCCCCTGCACATAGTATTATCCCCCATAGTGGCTCCTGCACACAGTATTATGTCCCATAGTGGCCCCTGCACACAGTATTATCCCCCATAGTGGCTCCTGCACACAGTATTATGTCCCATAGTGGCCCCTGCACACAGTATTATCCCCCATAGTGGCCCCTGCACACAGTATTATGTCCCATAGTGGCCCCTGCACACAGTATTATCCCCCATAGTGGCTCCTGCACACAGTATTATGTCCCATAGTGGCCCCTGCACACAGTATTATCCCCCATAGTGGCTCCTGCACACAGTATTATGTCCCATAGTGGCCCCTGCACACAGTATTATCCCCCATAGTGGCCCCTGCACACAGTATTATACCCCATAGTGGCCCCTGCACACATTATTATGTCCCATAGTGGCCCCTGCACACAGTATTATCCCCATAGTAGCCCCTGCACACAGTATTATCCCCCATAGTGGCCCCTGCACACAGTATTATCCCCCATAGTGGCCCCTGCACACATTATTATACCCCATAGTGGCCCCTGCACACATTATTATACCCCATAGTGGCCCCTGCACACAGTATTATGCCCCATAGTGGCCCCTGCACACAGTATTATACCCCATAGTGGCCCCTGCACACAGTATTATACCCCATAGTGGCCCCTGCACACAGTAGTATGCCCCATAGTGCCCGGCCCTGCCAGGATCGGTAAGTAAATAGGGCCCGTCACTATTAACAGTAACGGCCTATTAAGAAATTTTTTTTTAAAAAAGCGGTAGCGGATGTCACCGGGCCCCTAATGTCCCGGGCCCTGTGGCAGCTGCCTCTGCGGTAGTTACGCCACACATGGCTCCTTCTTCAGTTGTTCGGAACAGACCAGAAATACGGAAACAAGTCGCCGATGTGAGCGTGCCATAATATCAGAACCAAGAACCAAAAAGTTGGGAATTGTTTTTGATCCTTTTCTGTTCAGCTCTCTGGTGACGTCCGGTCTCGCAGCTTTCTATCATCGGAGGCTTTAGCTCCTGGACTTTTGGCACGATGGGAGTTGTAGTCTCCGTTGTGGAGCCGCCGTTGCCATCCTGCCCAGAGCTGTATATATAAAACACGCTTATTGTTTATTCCAAGCCATTAAGTAACACGTATGTTAATCCGGCGCAGAATCCATCATGCGGGGAAAGCGACCCAACCAGTTCTGCACAGTGAAGGTGTTTATTTTGGAAGAACGCACGTACAATACTTTTATCGGTTTTCATTACGTCAACAATTCGCTCTCCGATGCCAAGTTAACCTGAGCGAAATAAATGGCCGAGTGTTCTTATCTGTAACTGAACGCTTAGCGAGAACGTCTGAGCGATCCCAGAGATCACACGATGGATTGCTCGCTCTCGCTGCTTTGTTTATGGTGTATACGTTGTAAGTTCCTTGGTGGTTTTCTTCTCCATTCATGGCTTAAGCGAGACAGATTCCGCTCCTACCCGGAGCTCTGAGAAAATTGATGGAAAATCCCTTTAAAGACAACTTTTTATGCGATTTTAACTACGTGCAGTATTGTGGCCTAGTCGTATATTGCGGTTTTTTTCCCAGTAGGTCCGACCTCCTGTACGTTACGGCTTCTCCATCTGCTCGCTGGTGCCGGAGTTCTTTGTTTGCCCCTGTTCACACCCTGTGTCAGTTTCTTTGAGGTGTCAGCCGCCTCCGGGCTGTGTTTTATATACAGATAGTGTTTGTGTGTATAATAATGACGCCTTTGTATCAGATGACGGTATTCCCGGTGCCGGCACAGGTGGCAGACTGCCTTGGCACAGACGAGCGGTCGGGGGCAGCGACAAAGGATTCGGTTTTCAGCGACATGACTACTTAGGCTTTGTTCACATCTGTGTTGGCGACTTCATTGCAAATGCTATCAAAGATCATCACTAGGTGAGCAAGGGCCGGCAGGAAAAAGTAGAACTTAGGGTTGAGCAATCTGGTTCGGAGATCGGATCCCGATTGGCGATCGAGCAAATTTCATGATCTGGAAAATGATCGGATTTTGAAATTTCAAGATCGGCTCAACCCTAAAAGTGACTTTTCCCATAGAGAAGCATTGACTGGGGTTGAGCGATCGTGAAAGATCGGATCCCGATCGGCGATCGAGCAAATTTCACGATCGGGATCGGCTAGAAAATGATCGGAAATTGGATTTTAATAATGGGGTCCATGTGGTTTCTGCTCAGTTTCTTCACTACCCAATGACCGCTCCGTATTGATGGGGTTGAATACTGATCATTGGGGCCGTTATATTTGTGAACCCCCTTATGGTGGAAACAATAGGTCTGGGATTATGACGGGTCCTATAATTCAAAACCTTCAGATTTGCAGTTTCGGAAACCACGTTCTCCTTCTTTTTGTTGGAATTTTTTTTTTCTCTTTGTGCTGCAAAATATTTGGCTGGGTTCCACCATTGTCTGCATCCAAATTTACTCATAGTATTAGGCAGTGTGGTGGGAAGTATTGCACGCACGTGTCACATACTATCTACACGTGACTATACGACCCTGCACAACATTTACCTGAAATGTCCTCTGCTGATCTACAGCAATTTTAAAAAAAATTTTAGTTAATTTTTTTGCTCTTAGTGTAATAATTGTCACTCATTTTAGAGTGGATCTTTTTCTTTTGCCACAGAAACGGTATATACATGCCTGGGAATGACTATTATGGACATAGGAGTCTGTCAGACATAGGGAATTAGGGATGTTTTTGGAAGCAGAAAGGTTAATCTCTTAAAAAAGAAGCTTGTAACATTCGTGGCCCCCTTATGGTAGTCGGTTGCAGTTATATGTACAATAGTGCAGGTTTAAAGGGGTTTTTATAGTGTAAAACATCCCCTATTTGTTGGAATGGTCCCTTAAAGGGAGTCTGTCATCAGAACCCAGTATATCAATCAACCCTGCAGATAGATAGGCCAGAGTCTCCTGAATCAAACGGTGTTTTCCCCTTGTGAATCACTCCCTCCGTTGCCGAGATATTGTATAAGAAAAGGAGCTCTTTGAAGCCACAAGGGCGCCGCCATTGCTCTGATCTCATTTACATATTCACAAAAATGGCGATATCTCGGCAACGGAGGCAGCCATTCACAAGGCGAAAACGCCGTTTGATTCAGGAGACTCTGACCGATCTATCTATAAGGTTGGATTGATACACTGGGTTCGGTTGACAGATACCCTCTAACAATAACCTTAACAAAATATCCCTTTGCCGGAACCCCAGTGATCACCTGTAATCTATGGGTTAACTTACCAATAACTGCGTTCCAGCAGTAATACCACAGGGGAAATGAAGCAATATATAGTTCCCACAACATGGCTGCTTTCTTCCAGAAAGAGCGCCACACCTGTCTACAGGTTTAATGTGGTATTGCAGCTCAATCCTGTTATTTCCATGGAGCTACAAAGCCAACCTCATCCCACGGACAGGATAACAGGCGTGTTTTTTCCAGTCATGGACGACCCCTTTAAAAATCCCATATTAAGAATTTATATAACATTTCCAGTATCTTAAGATGAAGCCATTACCGGCACCATTAGAGATTGAGCACTTCTGAAGTGTTTTAGTAGAAAATCGAAGTCGACATGGTGCCCCGTGTGGTTTACATATTTCTTCTTAAGCTTTGATTTGATCATTAATGTGAGATTTATCTTCTCGAAGTCTGGAAAATCTCCGGCCGGCGACCCCGGTAATAAACATTATATAAGGATCATCGCCTGCGCGAGTCCGTGTCGTGTACAGTTATAGATTACCGCTATATGGTGAGTCATGTGACCTCATCCTAGCCAATATAATTAGGATAGTGATGTTTTATATTTGTCATCACCTCCTGTGCTGCAGGGTAAAGCATGGCGGATAGACTCTACTGCTGCACATGGGTCTTATGTATCAGTTAAACCCCCCCCAAACCCCAAAAATAATCCCCCCCCCCCAATGGTACTGGGTATCTCTTTTATATGTAAAATACATGACCATCTCTTTGAACCCCTTAAGGACCACATAATCTGTCATTAAGGACCAGAAGAATTTTTCATTATAGTCATCCCAGATTCTGCACCTCCCATGAGGCGATCTGAAGCGACCGCTTCAGGCGGCGCTATGCCGGGGCCCAGGGGAGGGTGGCATTTTTGCTTACCTAAGCCAGTCCAGGACAAGCTGTCCTGGACTGGCTTAGCGTCACCGAGCGGTGGATTGGGGAGGCCCCATGGACGCAGCGCTGCTCCAGCAGCCTCCCCTCACGCTCAGGCAGAGTGCTCCACCACGCCCCCTTCGCTATGCCCCGCCCCCTTCTCTCCGCCCCGTCCCCTCCTCCCAGGGGGCGGCTTTCTGTCGTCCGCCTCGGGCGGCAGAAAAGTTCAGTTCACCCCTGGGGACGCCTTAAAGATACCTAAAGGAGTTTTTGGATTTCAACGGGTTTTTCGGATTTTTTCGACCCCCACGGTAAACTGGCCAGAACTAGACGTAGGCGGCTCCTTACACTGTGTATTGGCCGTTGTGGCCCCCCCCCCCCCCCCCCGTTCCCAATATCCTTCACTCTGCCAGTGCCCTGGCATTGGATATAAGATGGGGGGGAGGGGAGACGCCCAAGTGGCAGATCAAGAGTTGTTGAGTATTCTTATATTTTTCAATTACCCCACCTTGGCCCCTTTTGGGTTCTCCATAGGATATAAGAATACCAAATGTGTGGCCCCAGTGGTCTTATCTGATGACTGGGCCGCTGTAAGGTCTGTGCATATTACGGGAGCCATTGGATCGCACGTCATTGCATAGAACTGGCAGCGGGAGGGGAGTCGGGAAGGAGTAGACTGGTAACTCATGAATTTTTGGATGAGCTCCCAGTAAGAATCCCAGACCACCCATTTTTGTTCCATCTCCATGACGACTCATGTTGATGATCTCCTATATTAGTTTGTTCTCCTTCCGTGTCGGATGTGAGTCAGGTTGCGTGTCGGTAACTAAACGGGCCGTGCGCGGAAGAGAAGACTTTCCTGAGTGCAAAGGGAAAAAAATGGGAAACATTCCCAAGACCTTCAGGAAGTCACGGCTTCCCGGGACAGACCTAGAATTGTAAGTAGTCTTCTTGGAGACACTTGGACGGTAAAATCCCTTTAGTGCTGGATCCGTGGGTGGTTTGGTATAAAAACCAACGCCAGGGCAATAAAAAAAAAAAATTTCACAAAATAATCAACCAAAAATATCCGAATAGGTTCTCTGTACTTTATGGTTTTTCCTAGTCTTGCGCCAGTCCAGGTCTGTGCTGGGAACTGATGCCGATTCCCGTATTCTGCATAGTGGGCGTTATATACAACTTTTTTTGTAATTCATAAACTAGGTAACTTTTCCTTTCCCCCTGTCGTCTGACGTCCTGGTCCCTGCTCATCCATGAATAATGTATGGTAGGGGTGCGGGGGAGGTTTCGGTGATGGGCGACTAATCAGCTGCTGAATCCATTATCCCCTGACGCCCTCGGTTCTCGAGTTGCACTCATGTAAAGCTAGCCACTAGCAGCTGACCCGGACTAGTGTAGGGTATCCGCATTAATGGGACATCTGGCCCCCGGCCTGGGTCTTGCTTGCACCTTATAGCTGAATTGCATGAGATCTGTCAATGAGATGCACAGGCGACGGGGCCACCTTGTGTTCACACGGCTGTACTGTGGGGGATATTGGAGCAAAATCTTGGCTGCCTCGACAATCCCTGCTAGAAATCCTATGTGTGTTTTTGTTGCAGGATTTTGTGGCCCCCAGAGAGATGGTAACGAGGTAAGAAGACGCAGAGAGACGGCAGGAGAATGAGGAATCTCCTCCGCGTGGTCAGTGTCTTGGCTGCTTTGCAGTGTCTGCTGCTCCTTGTCCGCAGCCAGGCTGAAGGTGAGTGACCGCTACTAAAAAGCAAGCTCTAATGGTAAGAAATGTCGTCAGGCTGGGAAGGGTGTAGCCGGGAGGAAGGGGGTGTAGCTTAAAGGGGTTCTTTAGGATATACAGTTTTTTTCACAGATTGGGGAAGTTGAAAAATAAACAAAAAACGTAGATAGGTTAGGGTCACCCCAATCATACGGTGTTTTCCCCGTACGATTTGGTTCTTCCATTGCCAAGATATGCACTTTTGGTTTTTTTTAATAATAAAAGGGTTCTTCATAGTAATCAGGGACATGGCTTCTTACCACTGTGCAGTAATGAGGGCGTGGCTTCCTACCACTGTGCAGTAATGAGGGCGTGGCTTCTTACCACTGTGCAGTAATGAGGGCGTGGCTTCATACCACTGTGCAGTAAAGAGGGCGCGGCTTCTTACCACTGTGGAGTAATGAGGGCTTGTACTCTTACCACTGTCTAGTAAGTAGGGTGTGGCTTCTTTCCACTGTGGAGTAATGAGAACGTGGCTTCTTGCCACTGTGGAGTAATAGGGGCATGGCTTCTTTCCACTGTGGAGTAATGAGAACGTGGCTTCTTGCCACTGTGGAGTAATAGGGGCGTGGCTTCTTACCACTGTGGAGTAATGAGGGCATGGCTTCTTATCACTGTGGAGTAATGAGGGCGTGGCTTCTTACCACTGTGGAGTAATGAGGGCATGGCTTCTTATCACTGTGGAGTAATGGGGGCGTGACTTCTTACCACTGGAGTAAAAAGGGGGTGGCTTCATACCACTTTGAGGTAATGGGGGCGTGGCTTCTTACCACTGTGGAGTAATGGGGGCATGGCTTCTTATCACTGGAGTAAAAAGGGGGTGGCTTCATACCACTGTGAGGTAATGGAGGCATGGCTTCTTACCACTGTGGAGTAATGGGGGCATGGCTTCTTACCACTCTGGAGTAAAGGGGGCGTGGCTTCTTACCACTGTGGAGTAATGAGGGCGTGGCTACTTACCACTGTGGCGTAATGAGGGCGTGGCTTCTTACCACTGTGGCGTAATGAGGGCGTGGCTTCTTACCACTGTGGAGTAATGAGGGCGTGGCTTCTTACCACTGTGGAGTAATGAGGGCGTGGCTTCTTACCACTGTGGCGTAATGAGGGCGTGGCTTCTTACCACTGTGGAGTAATGAGGGCGTGGCTTCTTACCACTGTGGCGTAATGAGGGCGTGGCTTCTTACCACTGTGGAGTAATGAGGGCGTGGCTTCTTACCACTGTGGAGCAAAGAGGGAGCTGCCATTGCTCTAAAGAGCTAAAAATGGAATATCTCCGCAATGCCAGCACCAATTCACTGGGGGAAAACCACGTATGATTCGGGTGACTGTAACCTATCTGTCTGTAGGGCAGACACACTCCTGGTGACACACTCCCTTTAAGGAATTTCTTGTGTGCACTTACTTGTCCTTGGCCGAGCATAAAGATGTCCCTATGGATGTGATCTCAGAGGATGGACAAGATGTAGGGAAATGTCTGAATACTGTCCAACACCTTTAACGTAATCGGACCATACACAGGGGTCACCCGAACATAGACCACCATATGTTCGCTGATATAGTTGGGGACCTGGATCTCGCAGCTATACAGTGACTAAGAACGCGGCCTGTAGCTTACTGGCTTCTTGCGTTATTCAGCGAACAGACGGTTCAGTTTTTGGCCCGGACCACCGCTGGGGATGATCTACGCCTCATGTCCGCCCTTCGTGGCAGCTTTAAGCGTGACTCCAGTAAACAGCCATAAAAGTGTTGACATAAGGACAAGTGCGGATTGTAAAAACTACAAAAACTCCCAACGTGTGATCAATCCCCGTGATTTTGGCAGAAGTGTAAAAACATCAAGTCCTTGAAGGAACCTTATAATGGAGCTGGGGAGGGGGCGGGGTTTTCGGCCATATTGTGTTCCAGGCCAAAAAAAATTTGGCCTGCATGTGCCATCCATATGCACTCACGAGTCTGTGGGCAGACCCCAAGTGATCACATCCTATATGGATATGGGAAGTGATGACCAGCAGGGTAGCACCCGCCCGGGGTCACATGGATCATATGGAGCTCCCTACATATGAGGACATAGCCATCGTATAGGGTTCTGTCCACTGGCAACAATGAGAACATTATTTCTTAGGGGTTACCTCCGTCTCATATGTATGAGTTACAAACTGCAGAGACAGCGGACAAACAGCGCCACACTTAGTCACAGGTTGTGTGTGGTATTGCAGCTCTGCTCCGATCACTTTAATGACCCCATTATATGGCTCTGTTTTTCAGTTTCTTCAGATTTTTTCAAGAACCTTAACTGCTTGACTCATGACCTTGAGAATATGTTATGTCGATGGGACACCCCATACCCTGCTGGTCAAAAAATCCACTATGAGGTTTGTTCTAGGTAAGTCAAAAAGTTCTTATTGTGTCTTTCACATAAACAATGCTCTTTGGGCTCAACAGCCTGGACTCCAGGACTGATACATTGTATCCAGTCTAGACAATGCTCTGTGAGCCCAACAGCCTGGACTCCAGGACTGATACATTGTATTCCAGTCTAGACAATACTCTGTGAGCTCAACAGCCTGGACTCCAGGACTGATACATTGTATTCCAGTCTAGACAATACTCTGTGAGCTCAACAGCCTGGACACCAGATTGATACATTGTAGCAAACTAGCAGAGAGATTTGTGTGCTCATGTTTTGAGCTCACAGAGCATTGTCTAGACTGGATACAATGTATCAGTCCAGAGTCCAGGCTGTTGTGCTCACAGAGCATTGTCTAGACTGGATACATTGTATCAGTCCAGAGTCCAGGCTGTTGTGCTCACAGAGCATTGTCTAGACTGGATACAATGTAACAGCTGACAGCCAGACTAGCTATGCACAGGGTTACTGCCTCTGAATGGACGCAAAACGCTATTATCGATAAAATACGTTACAGATCGTTACGTTACTATCGATATGATACGGACTGATCACTACAGGTTTGTCTCGAACACAGGTCTGGCATCTCGACGCCATGTTTCAATACGACCGAAAATTGGCTAAAAGTGGAGTTTCCAATCTTCTCCGCATCTGATATAAGCATAGAGGCCAAAGACGTTCCGGGGAATCCAACGATACGTTTTCAGAAGACGTCCATGGATATTCGTAAGTCTCCCGTATCCTTACAGTTAGCCCTGGAGATCTCCAGATGGGGAAGGGGGAGGGGGGGTTAGACTGACCACGAATGGTCTTTGGAACCTAGATATTTCTCATCCAGCAGAACATGGGTTAAACCTATTTCCTGTCCAGATCGTGCGCTGACACATTGTATCCGGAGCCTGTTCTGCAGATTAGAAGGATTTTCCTGTGTGTGATTTCATTAGTCAGATGGACATAATGGCCGCTCGTGTTCTCGGAGGGGTTGCGCTCCGGCGCGCTTATTTCAGGAGTCTCGTATTCTAAGTGTTCTTGTTTGTTTCTTGCAGCTTTTATTCCTTATTCCCCGGAGGTTCACTCCTTGGTTGCCGATTATCAGACTGACACATTGGCCGTGGCCTGGACCATGAACTCAACGACCCTTGTGAATGGGATGAAGCTGACCTGTGAGATGAACGTGCTGCAGGGAGGAAACCTGCTGCTCCATAATGTACGTCCTTGTGTGTGCAAACACTTACCGTATTGTATCTGTATACCACCACTGCTATGCAGACGTTAAGATGTAGGGGTTGTAGAACACCCCCCTAATCCGTCTCCTTTAAGACCCTGCCCTTAAGGAGACGGATACACCCTACTGCGCCTCCTAGTCACAAAGTCTCCTGCTTTCAGAGGTGAATTAACCACCAGACCACAAGGTGTTAACCTTACACCTTTGGGGAACATGGTAATTACCCATTTAACAGATACCAGACCACCAAGGAACACTACTTTGCCCCCTCCCCCAATAAACACTAGACCACAGGTAATATACATTAGACCAAGTATATAGGTAGTATACATTAGACCAAGTATATTACTTCCTATATACTCTAGACCACCAGGGAACACTACTTTGCCCCCTCCCCCAATAAACACTAGACCACAGGTAATATACATTAGACCAAGTATATTACTTCCTATATACTCTAGACCACCAGGGAACAGCATATGACACCCCTTCCCCCTCCTACCCCAAATTACCCACCTAATATCCACTAGACCACCAGGTTATTCCCCCAGTATACACTAGACCACCAGGTTATTCCCCCAGTATACACTAGACCACCAGGTTATTCCCCCAGTATACACTAGACCACCAGGAATTGATGCCCTCTATTCTCCAGACCACCCAAGAACAAAATTGCGTCTACCCCCCCAATATTCACTAGACCACCAAGTGTTAACCCCTTATATACTCTGGACCACCAGGGAGTAAGCTATTGCCCACCTAAAATACTCTAGACCACGAAGTGTTGACTTACCCACCAAGGGGCAAAGTATCATCCACTAATATAACCTACATACTAGTCCTCCAAGTGGAGTCTTATGTGATGTGTACAGTGTGGCCACTAGGTAGCAAAATATTACCTAATATAGCCACGTCTTAGCCCCCTTTATTACCCTAGACCACCAGGAAGTTGACATGAACCCCTTTTGTATGTTAGACTTCCAGGAAATAATGTCAGTCCCTGTTCTATCCTAGACCACCAAGGAATCAAATCTATGCATGCCCCCAACCCTAGACCACCATAGTTAGCCCCATTGACCCCTTCACTAGCTGAGACCCCCAGAGATGTTCTCATTAGTCATTCGTCATAGTCTTATCCATGTATTGAACTTGTAAAGGTCCAGTGTTCCCTCAATAGCCCAAACCCTTTCAGCCGTCCTCCTCCACATTTGCCCGATTTTCCACCCATGGCCGACCCTTCTTCTTCTCACTATGTAGGAGACGGTGGTGGAGCACTGGTATTCTGAGCTCGGGATGTTTCACTGGAATTGGACGTCCGATTTCCCTTTAAACTGCTCATCACACTCGGTGCGGGTCCGGTGCTTCGTCCACGAGGAATACTACGATGGTGAAAAGAGGATGAGCGACTGGAGCGCCATCAAAACCGTCAACGGTAATAATCTAAAGGCTCTGCATTGGATTATCTAGAACCACGTGGCATCGGAACATCTCCTAATATTACGGTGCACCAAATGTAACCGTGAATGACTTGTTCAGAACCTGCACATGTGACCGGACAAGTGACAGGTCCTCTCTATTACAGGTAGCGGCAGTGAAAATGTCGTATTTCCCGAAGATATCGTTGTAGCCGTCGGTTCCGATGTGAACTTCTGCTGCAAAGTACAGAGAGGACTCCAAGTCCAGTCCATTAGTTATATAGCCGATGAATTTCCGCTGGTAGAGATGGGAAACGGCAGCCGCGGCATCCGCTTAACCAACCTGCAGAAGTCCGAACCCAGCGGAGACAACATCCTGTGCCACACGTCACCCGAGAGTTCAGAGTTCATCGGGACCGTCGTGTTTGTGGGATGTAAGTGGCCGAAACTTATCAGGTGCTTGAAGGATCCTTTTGTCTTTTCTGTCCTGATGAAAAAAATTGATTGCAGATTTAGGAATCCAAATCAGGTCCTTAAAGGGAATGTCGCCAGGAAAAAAAATAATAAATAAATAAATAAATTTAAAAAAAAAAAAATATATATATATATATATATATGACACTGTCTAGATATTTTTTTTATTTTTAATATAGAAGTGCCACATCCTGCAATTTTGTCTCTGGCTACTAAGCCTAATAATAGATAAAAATATGGTGAACAAGTATAGGCAGCCATATCTGACAATCTCTGGTGTCCAGTTCTAGTCTGATGATCCGGTGGATTTATCAGGTGCAGTAACAGTGTTAATAATTTCCTGTAGATCCTCCAGACAAACCGCGGGACTTCAGCTGTGAAGCGCGTCACCTTAAGGTGATCAATTGTACCTGGAAGGCTGGAAGAGATACTGGACTGTATGGGCCGCAGCGAGGGACAAAATACACCCTGTACGAAAGGTAAGTCAATCCACGGGTCTATGTATGGGGACGTCCAGTGCTCCCATAATGCATCTTACTGGACTGCGGTCTATAGGTCTATGTATGGGGACATCCAGTGCCCCCATAATACATCTTATGGGACTGCAGTCTATAGGTCTATGTATGGGGACGTCCAGTGCTCCCATAATACATCTTACTGGACTGCGGTCTATAGGTCTATGTATGGGGACGTCCAGTACCCCCATAATACATCTTATGGGACTGCAGTCTATAGGTCTATGTATGGGGACGTCCAGTGCTCCCATAATACATCTTACTGGACTGCGGTCTATAGGTCTATATATGGGGACGTCCAGTGCCTCCATAATACATCTTATGGGACTGTGGTCTATAGATCTATATATGGGGACGTCCAGTGCTCCCATAATACATCTTATGGGACTGCGGTCTATAGATCTATATATGGGGACGTCCAGTGCTCCCATAATACATCTTATGGGACTGCGGTCTATAGGTCTATGTATGGGGACGTCCAGTGCCCCCATAATGCATCTTATGGGACTGCGGTCTATAGGTCTATGTATGGGGACGTCCAGTGCTCCCATAATACATCTTATGGGACTGCAGTCTATAGGTCTATGTATGGGGACGTCCAGTGCTCCCATAATACATCTTACTGGACTGCAGTCTATAGGTCTATATATGGGGACGTCCAGTGCCTCCATAATACATCTTATGGGACTGCAGTCTATAGGTCTATGTATGGGGACGTCCAGTGCTCCCATAATACATCTTATGGGACTGCAGTCTATAGGTCTATATATGGGGACGTCCAGTGCCTCCATAATACATCTTATGGGACTGCAGTCTATAGGTCTATGTATGGGGACGTCCAGTGCTCCCATAATACATCTTATGGGACTGCAGTCTATAGGTCTATATATGGGGACGTCCAGTGCTCCCATAATACATCTTATGGGACTGCGGTCTATAGGTCTATGTATGGGGACGTCCAGTGCCCCCATAATGCATCTTATGGGACTGCGGTCTATAGATCTATATATGGGGACGTCCAGTGCTCCCATTGACATCTATTGACAATTTCAGGTTCTCTGGGATTAACACTTCATGTTCGGGATACAACGAAGATCTGGATGAATACAACTGCAGCTACGACATCAAGAAGGAACAGGAACTTCATGAATTTTTGCTCCTCGCTAGAAATCCTTTAGGAACCTCCAATATTTCTCTGGCCATTGATGTCACCGAAAGAAGTAAGTGTGAGCCGTCGTCGTATGCGCCACCCATCTGAGAATTTGACTTCAGGATCAGACTACACAAGGTTTTAGGAAGTTTTTTCTCCCCTTATTAGACATTTCAGTTTATTTTTTCCAGTTCATCCTCTGCCGATCGAGAAGTTTATTATCCGGGACACAAGTCCTACTGAAGTTTACCTCTCGTGGTTTTTGCCTGGAACGTACACATCCATTAATCTATCCTGTCAAATCGAGGTCAAGCCTGTCCATGGGGAGACGGAGATGGTAAGGACCGGGTCGCTTTATTCTCTGTGCCCTAAACTGATCTGATATTCCCTCTTTTCTGCTCCCTCTCACAGCACGCAGCTTTATGTGACCATTCAGAGAGAAGCTGCAGCTGCATCCCCCTCCTCTCCCCGCTTGCTGTTTAGTATGTACAGCAAGTAACCGTGAACTGCCACAAAACAGTGACCTGAACTGATCAGATGTCTTTCCTTTTCTGCTCAGTCTCCCCTCTCACAGCATGCAGCTTTACGTGATCATTCAGAGAGAAGCTGCAGCTCCAGCTCCCTCCTCTCCCTTGCTTTCCATCTAGCATGTACAGCAAGGAACAGTGAACTGAACAGTGAACGGTGCTCTGAACTAGTCCCAGATGTCTCTCCTTTTCTGCTCCTTCTCCCCTCTCTCAGCATACAGTTTTACGTAACCGTTCAGAGAGAAGCTGCAGTTGCATCTCCCTCCTCTCCCCGCTTGCTGTCTAGTGTGTACAGCAAGTAACAGTGAATTGCAAACTGCCACAAAACAGTGACCTGAACTGATCAGATGTCTTTCCCTTTCTGCTCAGTCTCCCCTCTCGCAGCATACAGCTTTACGTGATCATTCAGAGAGAAGCTGCAGCTCCAGCTCCCTCCTCTCCCTTGGAAAATCTAGCATGTACAGCAAGGAACAGTGAACTGAACAGTGAACGGTGGTCTGAACTGGTCCCAGATGTCTCTCCTTTTCTGCTCCTTCTCCCCTCTCTCAGCATACAGTTTTACATAACCATTCAGAGAGAAGCTGCAGTTGCATCTCCCTCCTCTCCCCTTTCTGCTGTCTAATATGTACTAGACTTCAAATGTCAAGTCTGGCAGTAATTAATATTATTTTTCCGTCTGTTTTACAGCGCAATATAACCTTTCAAGGGTTAAAAGACGGCCAGTACCACTGTGATATAGACGGCCTTCACCCGTTTCATGTCTACGACTTTCGGGTGCGATGCGCATCACATGATCATTTTTGGAAGTGGAGCAATTGGAGCAGCACAAGGAGACACAGCACCCTGACCGCAGGTAGTGTACTCGGTACTGGTCTTATTACACGACTAGGTGGCCATGATAGGACCCTTGGGGGCCCCATGTCGGCATCAATATTGTAGAACTTCGGAAGGTTACTTTATTTACTTTTTGTTTTTAGCCCCTTCAAGAAAGCTGGATGTTTGGAGGGAAATTCTCTGGAGCCCAGAAGGGGGAGAAATAAAAGTTTATTGGAAGGTAAGCTATAGATCCTCGAAAAATTTGGGGTCTCTTCAGGCGTAAACCCCTTCCCTCATCTCTCCTGGACCCCTTTGTGGCACCTGACCTTCCTTCATGGTGACCTCATGTACCTCAGGCGGCCGCTGAGCCCCGTGATTGGACTTCAGTGCTCATGTGGGACACTTTTTACTGCACTGCCTGTCATTGGGGTTAAGTGGCCCCCGGGGCCTATGATGACCAAAGAGGACTGCAAGAAGCTCAAGGGTGGCAAGGGAATAGGGGTGTCAGTGTTTTAGGGTTCCGCACTTGTTCTGAAGATAACAATAGTTCATGGGTGGCAAACCCAAAAAGATTTGGCTGAAATTTTTGAAACATTTGTAACAAATCTCACTTGATATGAATGGGTTTTGTTATCTAGCAGTGATCAGGGCACTTGTACCCATTCATAGGATAGATAAGGGTCTGATCAGTGGGGGGGGGGGTCTGACGGCACGAGAATGGGGGTCGCTATATGCCCTGTGGGAATGGAGGTCACTACGAGACTGCCAAAGGTCGCCGTTCCATAGTCGAATAGAAGTAAATAGAGCATGTGTACCCCTACTCTATTCACATGGGGCACATCGGGACCCCCATACTCGTGATCATTGATGTCCTGCTGATATGTAATCACTGTATTGTATTACTCCCATCACCCCCTCCCTTCCTGATATAGCACTAACCTAGTCCATAGCGCTGTACAAAGCTTGTAACATTGTTGACAATATCATCATTTCGTCCAGCCCTTAACGGTCCGAGAAGCTAATGGGGTCGTGACCTCCTATAAGGTGACGTGGAGACCCCTTCACAGCCCCAACACATCCCAGGAGGTGCACCTGCCTGCAGACCTCAACAGGACCACTATATACCTGAACGGCAGCCATGACGGCGAATACGAAATCTACGTGACGGCCATCAATTCTGTTGGGTCTTCCCTGCCTTCTAGGATAACTACCGTGCAAATGCGAAGTGGTAAGTGTCCTCCGATCATGCCCAGGGTTAGAATTTTTTTCTTAAATAGCGCCCCCTTTAAGCATAGGCCATGAGCGGTATTGCAATTAGATGAAAGAACTGATACGGACCGGGCAGTAAGGGGTTAAGCTGACTCAGACATGAGGAACATAATACATCTAGATGGGAGTCGCTGTCGTGACTCAGTGGTGGAGGATTTCCTGAGATATAAGCATCACTGTCGGCTGAATCACTGACCCATGGACAGAATATGGAAGTCATAAAGGCGTTCCCTGCAGACCCGTGGGGTACTCCCTTAACATTTGAGGGATATACCGGCATAGAACGCTAGTAAAATCCTAGTAATGTACAAAGGTCGTGGCCGTGACCCCTTAACGCCTCACTATCGTATACGCAGTATATCAAATCAATAGATAGAATTTCTACTCAGTAGCCTGTCAGGACAAGCCGAGCTGCACTGTAAAGCATGGATAGTCGCCTATATTACTAAAAGAGGGCAACATGAATAGCGCCACACCCCTCCACAGGTGGTTCCAAGTATTGCAGCTCAGCTCCATTTTAATAAAATAAGTTGATCTGTAATACCACACACCACCTGTGGAGGGGTGTGGCGCTGTTTTGGAAAAAAAAGTAGCTATGTTTTGATAATTCTATCCGACCTCTACAACTTCTATTCAATTTATCTAAGAAAAAAAAATTACATAAAAATTGGACAGTTTTATTTGCAATCTGTCTCGAGCACCAGAATGCAACAAGACGGAGTTGATGTACATTATGCATGGAGGGGTGTTTGTTACAGAATGTTCACATTACTAATGTTTGAGTAATTTTTCCCTATTAGATGTCAGTGTAGAACATATAGACGGAGACGGCACCGGCATCAACATCACCTGGAGTCCAGACCCGAGCGTCTCCTGCGGGTATTTAGTGAAATGGATCCCCTCCTCGCCCCCTTCAGATTCATCACTGATGTGGAAGAGGTTCTCGTCCAATGCTGCGAGCGGCTTCATCAGCTCAAGTAAGAAGAGCGCGATTCATTCAGTGTATTAGAGACTTGTTATCTGTAGAAAAACAGCGCCACTCTTCTCCATAGGTTGTTTCTGGTACTGCAACTTAGCCGCAACCTCATCTGAATGGGTTTAGCCATTACACACTTACTCCTATCCACCAAATAGGTGTTCGATCATTTGGGGTCCAACATTTGTGACCCCCCCCCCCCAAGTGATCAGGAGTCCGGGGACCCAAAAGTCCCCCTGAAGCCTCCCTATGAATGAAGTGTCATTACAGTCCATGTTGTCCCATAGAAGTGAATTGTGGCCACCACTGGCCACACTGGCGCTTCATTCATAGGGTGTCCCCATTCTCCTGATTCTTGGGGTCCTAGTGGTCCGCCCCCCAGTGATCTGACACTCATCTCTCGTATCCACCAGATAGGGAATAAAGGCAGCCTATATAACATAGTTATATCATCATGTGACTTGTCCTTCCTCAGAACACTTCCAGGCTGGGCTGAGATACAATGTATCGCTGTACGGCTGTAAGAATGACAACCACCAGCTACTGAAGGAGATGATCGTCTACTCGGAGGAACTAGGTGAGTAACATCGCCAGGATATTTATAGCTTCCCGTTCTGCAGTCTTTGGTACAGCCGGGATATTACGCAACGTATAGAGGAAGGTTTCCATATTACTCAGGCAGCAGATCGCTGCCAAAAATTCTGAATTTCCAAAAACTAACACCGGCCTCATCATCACAGCAGCCAAAAATAGATGGAACCAAGCTGTCCTCTTTCTCCAACTCCTGCCCATATATGAGGGTGGACGAGTGACTTCCTCCGGGGCTAACCTTGGGGGACTGCCAAGTTTTACAAACAATATAAATGGCCGCTCTGAGTGATTTATTTAGTTATTTATTTAAAATTTTATTTTTTACTATATTTTTTTTTATTTATTATATATTTTAATATATGTATGTGTGTGTGTATGTGTATATATATATATATATATATATATATATAATTATATAATTTCTTTAATTTTTATAGTATTTTTTTATTATATTTTTTATTTTATTATATTTTTATTTTTTTATATTTTTTATTATATTTATTATTATTTTATTATTTTTTTTTTTTTTTTTTTTTTTTTTTTTCTAAAGAAAATGAAGTCACACATTTTTATAACCTCACCTCCAGAACTACAGTTTAAAAATTAACTAATTTTTTTTTACACAAAATTCTTTAAAAAAAAAATAAAAAGTGGCATCTTTATCTATATCAAAAAAATATATCTTTTTTCAATTATTTTTTATTACACATTAAATTTTTAAATCATTTTTTATTTTTTTTAATCAAATATACACTCAAATTCTTAATTGTTGGCCTGACCTATAGCTAGAAAAAAAACTTTGATATTTTTTTTTTTTTTTTTTAAATACAAAAAAAAAAAAATATCAAAAATTAAAGAGTTTTTATTTTTGCAGCTCCTTTAGTGGCACCAAATTTCACGATACAGGAGACCACGTCCAGGTCTATACTGGTGAAATGGGAAGCCATATCAGAAGAATATCTTCGTGGGTTCCTGCAGGGTTACCTGGTCTATGTGGTGAAGCAGCAGAATGACTCGTCCTCCGTGAAGTTCCAGGATCTCGGTAATTCAGAGGGTGTTTTTTTTCCCCCTTGTTGTCCCCTATTTATGGTCAGCTATGGTATGGCTTCATCTGAGATTGTGCTGGGATATTCCATTATTTACTGATCGTGGGGGGAATAATGGCTGGGCTGGTACCAATCCTGAGAATGGGGCAGTGGGTAACTCTTTGTGCCGCCCACTACTCCCCATCTACAATTCAGTCTTTAGAATTGATGTCCCATTTTTAATT
Organism: Leptodactylus fuscus; assembly: GCF_031893055.1. Taxonomy (NCBI): domain Eukaryota; kingdom Metazoa; phylum Chordata; class Amphibia; order Anura; family Leptodactylidae; genus Leptodactylus; species Leptodactylus fuscus. Next base: position 17,826,649 of record NC_134265.1, read on the forward strand.
CTAGTGCGGAACACGGAGACAAAAATTAAGAACATCACTGACCCGGCCGTTCGAGTCTTAAAGATTGAAGACCTTCAGAGCGGAACAAGTTACACCTTGGGGCTGCAAGCTTATACCAAAGGAGGCATGGGCCCCATCAAGTCCTTCTCTGTACTGACCAATGACAATGGTAAGTATTATCTGCCCCCTATAGGCAATATGTGACACTACGGGCCTCGATGCAAACGGGGGCCCTCAGGTGCCATGTATTGTGGGTGTGACTAGTGTGCGGAATAATAGACACATTTCCTTCCTATAACTATGGAATTTTTTTTCGCATTTTTCCTAAGCTGTGGGTCTGATACTCGCCATCCTGATCCCGATCGTGGTCGCTGTTGTCCTCGGCATAGTGACCAGCGCCGTATGTTACCAGAAAAGAGAATGGTAAGTGGCCACTGCCTGGAAAAATGGCGTCCATGTGCTTTCATTGCTCACCGCTTGTCTATGTGTTCAGTATTCCGTTAGGGGGTCCTCAAGCAGACCCCCCGAATGGAATACCAAACACAGATGTGATCCAGGCCTAAGACCAGCTATGTACTAGTTTGTTACAATGTATCAGTGTGGAGTCTGGGCTGTTGAGTTCACAGAGCATTGTCTAGACTGAATACTATGTATCAGTGTGGGCTCCAGGCTGTTGAGCTCACAGAGCATTGTCTAGACTGGATACAATGTATCAGTGTGGAGTCCAGGCTGCTGAGCTCACAGAGCATTGTCTAGACCGGATACAATGTATGTGTGGAGTCCGGGCTGTTGAGCTCACAGAGCATTGCCTAGACTGGATACAATGTATCAGTGTGGAGTCTGGGCTGTTGAGTTCACAGAGCATTGTCTAGACTGGATACAATGTATCAGTGTGTAGTCCAGGCTGTTGAGCTCACAGAGCATTGTCTAGACTGGATACAATGTATCAGTGTGGAGTCCAGGCTGTTGAGCTCACAGAGCATTGCCTAGACTGGATACAATGTATCAGTGTGGAGTCTGGGCTGTTGAGTTCACAGAGCATTGTCTAGACTGAATACTATGTATCAGTGTGGGGTCCAGGCTGTTGAGCTCACAGAGCATTGTCTAGACTGGATACAATGTATCAGCTGAGAGCAGGACTAGCTATGTACAGGGTTACTGCCTCTGAATGGACACAAGAGTCTTCTCAGTCACTGACAGCAAGCAAAATGTGATTTCTTCCTGCAATTGTTACTGAAGATCTAAATATGGAAAGTAAAGACAAAGGTTACAGGAAGAGATGTCACGTCAGCAATCCTTGCGCTATACACTTGGTATAATCAGGAGCCTTCTAGTCTGCACGACCCTTGTCCATATCTCCTGTTAGGGCTCGGACCTCTCTGTCAGAACCCTGCTGCCCCCTAGTCACTGCAGGGGAGATGTTGCATGACATGTCATATGATATATGGACTGCCCCGTCAGAGTCAGAGCTGTTCTTCCTATTTTTGAATATTTTGTTTTTCTAACCCATACATTTGCATTTTCTATCTGTGCCTATAGGATCAAAGAAACCTTCTACCCTGACATCCCAAATCCAGAGAACAGTAAAGCGCTGCAGTTCCCGAAGAACGTCGCCGAGGTAATGTCATCATCATGGCCGCCCCATGACCTGTCCTGACTAGTGGATACCTTGTAACCGGCCAAACCCATCCATTCGTCCACGTAAAACCTGCAGGCTACCCATTTGCAAAAAATTTCCAAATCCAAAAAGTTCATAGTTTCCCTCACCCTCATGGTGACCCCAACAAGTGGCCAGGGTCAGATCCAGTCAGTGATGGGGCCTGCAGACATGGACTGTCAGTGATGGGGTCTGCAGACATGGACTGTCAGTGATGGGGTCTGCAGACATGGACTGTCAGTGGTGGGGCCTGCAGACATGGACTGTCAGTGATGGGGCCTGCAGACATGGGCTGTCAGTGATGGGGCCTGCAGACATGGGCTGTCAGTGATGGGGCCTGCAGACATGGACTGTCAGGGATGGGGCCTGCAGACATGGACAGTCAGTGATGGGGCCTGCAGACATGGACTGTCAGTGATGGGGCCTGCAGACATGGACTGTCAGTGATGGGGCCTGCAGACATGGACTGTCAGTGATGGGGCCTGCAGACATGGACCGTCAGTGAATGTTGGTTGCCTTGTTTTTTTGTAAGATTTACCAGGCGGGAGCCCTGCAAGATCTGCTACAAAAATTCTGGGTCCAACTGCAGATACCACGTGTAGCGCCTGTTTCTGTTTATGAAGTCATTCTAGGAAATATTCGTACCGTGACTTCCATGGAAAATTGGAAAGATTTTTGCGGATACCCACGTTATGAAAAATATGGAAGGAATTTCGCCTATGATCTATGGTTTATGCAAAAGGCATAAATGCAAAGTTTTAATATTCATTTGGCCTTGGTGTATTTTCCAAAAATTGCAGCGTTACAATGTCCCAAAAAAAACTGAGGCTGAGTGTATGCTGTAAGCAGGATGGAAAAAATGGCCAAAAACAGCGCCACAGCTGTCTACAGGTTATAGGTGGTATTGCAGCTCAGTCCTATTGACTTCAATAGAGCTTAGCTGCGCTATTGCTCATGACTAGAGATGAGCGAGTACTATTCGAAATGGCCATTGGAATGAATAGAAGCGGCCGGCACGTAGACTTTGCCGCCGGCCGCTTAACCCCCTGCATGCCGGCTGCGTCCATTCATTCCTATGGGTGCGTGCTATTCCAAACGGGAGTTTTGAATAGTACTTGCTCCTCTCTACTCACGACCTGAGGACAGGTGTGACGCTGTTTTTGGAAGAAGCCATTTTCCCTAATCTTGGGCATCCTGGTTTACCTCTGGTCCGGGTGGGCCGTCATGGGGGATATTCTTGGGAAGCCCATCTTGTCCCCGGACTCCTGTCATCCGTCTAATCTATCTTTATCTTTAGGGGGGCAAAACCGTGAAAACCCTGGAGATGAACCGGTGCACCCCAAGCAGTGTTGAAGTGGTCGAACCCTTTCCGAAAATCCTGGACACCGAACTGAATTCTCCAATGTCAGACAGCGGTCAGATCCCGGAGGACGGCTCCGAGGAGGACAGTCACGTCGGTATAATCTATACCCAACCTGCTACTCATGACGATACGTCCAATCCCGTATTGGATGGGTCTGCATCGCCCTCTGTGGTGTACATCGATGTCCAGTCCATGTACCAACCACAGGCCAATTCAGAAGAAGAATCAGATATCGAATTTCCAGATGGCGCTGGATATAAACCTCAGATGCAGTTGCCTATTAGTGCTGTGAACATGGACCACCAAGCGTCAACAGAAGATGACCTGGTGGTATCGTCAGGTTATAGACCTCAGGGACACCCCAATACCTGGGCCGCCGATTCCCCAGGTTCTCCTACGTCCATGGGAAGCGAAAATGCTTCTTTTGGGAGCCCTTGCTCCGTGAACTCCAGACATTTCCTGATCCCTCCTGTGGACAATAAAGACTCCCTCAAACCGACCCACGTTGGATGGTCCATATCTTCACTCTTCCAGTCCAAGCAAGAGGAATGAGCATGGGCCACGCAACCTCTTACTACGCCACCTAGCATGCCCTCCAGCTGCTCGTCCATGAAGGAGGTTTCCATAGCGGACATCCATTGACTTGGTCTTCGTGTCTTACGGCATTAGTCGCATCAATGCAATCCTGGGTTCCTTCTCTTAAAGGGGCAAAAGACTGATTTTAAGAGAATTACCGGTCATGGAAAATTGTGCAAAAATTTTACCTGATCACGTAGATCCCTCTAGAAGTAAAGCCACCCAACTATAGTAATGGAGGTCCATGCCACACCACAGGGTGTGGTTCTCAAAAATGGCCACCATAACTGGTGGCATGTGCTGGCCAATCATTCTTGGGGATGATGGTTGAGTACGTGTAGAGTCACGTCAAGCTTGTAATTGGAGTCCTGTACGGAGTCCTCCATGGTCCAGTCTCCACCACCTATGGGGCAGTGATGGAGTTGTGGTGGAGATGGTCTATCGGGAATTGGAGCTGTTTGTGTAGCTGAAGATCCTCCAAGGGGTCAAGCATGATGGCGGTTCAGCATGTTCCCATTAGGATAAAATTTTTGATAGCTAGTGGGATTTCGGAAATAAGTGTTTTTTTAAAAAAAATTTCTCCCCATCCACGTTTCAGGTGGTCCCAATTTTGTGCAAAGGTCAACACCACTAACTAACCCCGACCAACGAAAAGGGTTAAAACTTACAACATTCAGGTCTTCTAAGAACGTGGCTTCATAATGTGACTTTATTATGTAGCAGTCTCAAAAAAATTCTGGGTTTTATTTTTTATGTGGAAGAAAATTTCACATGTTTTTTTAATTTTCTCAGTCACTTTTTTTTTTTTTTTAATTTTTTCTTCACTTTTTTTCTATGAAAACGTATCTGCTCTTCCTGCTTTTTGTCAGGAGGTTTATGAATGTATTATATGTATCATTTTTGGGATTTTTTTTTTTACTTTTTGTGAGAACACTACTTTGTTTTATGGAATTTTTTTGTTTTTTTGAAGAAGTTTATTTTTGTAGATTTGTTTCCCATTAAACTACAGTCGTCTCGTGTTCACACTTGTGTTATGCAGTATGGCCTAAAAACTACAGTCTGCTGTCAAAAATTTTGGACCCCCCTCCCACCCCCAACAGAAACTTGAGAGTCCTGGGTGGAATCCATCAGGATTTTCAAGGGTCGGGTAAACCTTGTGTGATCCGAGGCTTGGCTGCAAATGTGAATCAAGACTTGTGAATGCTTTTGCTTTGTAGAGTCGCCATGAATGTTTTTGTCGATTTGGTCATCATTCTTCAGTTGTGAATCTTTTTGTCGACTTGGTCATCATTCTTCAGTTGTCCTGAATCTTTTTGTAGATTTGGTCATCATTCTTCAGTTGTCGTGAATTTTTTTGAAGATTTGGTCATCATTCTTCAGTTGTCGTGAATCTTTTTGTAGATTCAGTCATCATTCTTCAGTTATCATGAATCGTTTTGTAGATTTGGTCATCATTCTTCAGTTGTCGTGAATCTTTTTGTCGATTTGGTCATCCTTTTTCAGTTGTCGTGAATCGTTTTGTAGATTTGGTCATCATTCTTCAATTGTCGTGAATGTTTTTGTCGATTTGGTCATCATTCTTCAGTTGTCGTGAATCTTTTTGTCGATTTGGTCATCCTTTTTCAGTTGTCGTGAATCGTTTTGTAGATTTGGTCATCATTCTTCAATTGTCGTGAATGTTTTTGTCGATTTGGTCATCATTCTTCAGTTGTCGTGAATCTTTTTGTCGATTTGGTCATCATTCTTCAGTTGTGAATCTTCTTGTCGATTTGGTCATCATTCTTCAGTTGTGAATCTTTTTATAGATTCGGTCATCGTTCTTCAGTTATCGTGAATCTTTTTGTAGACTTGGCCGTCGTGAATATATTTAGTTTCTCGCTTGTAGAATTTAGAAGGATTTTTTGGCATCCCTGACCCTCGGGAACAAGATGGGGCCACGTCTTACATTTCTTGAGTTCCATCTTCAATGGTTATGTTCTCACGTGGCTGGTTTGCTGCAGAATTTCTACGACAGTCCCATTCCTTCAAAGAAATGTTGCAGTGGTTTTTGCTACGTGAGAGCATAGCCTCATGTTTATTGGATAATTATACACCAAAAATTTTACGGGTTTATTGGTTGTTGTCTAGGATTGTTCACCTTGAGTGGAATTTTAAGAGGGCCCCGTCTTTGTCCTATTAGGAAATTTTTGACATCTTAGAGAGTCATGTCCAACTGGGGATCTCCTCGGGATGGCTTTTGCTCTGGATGTGACCCTTGAATGGCTATGTATATGGACCCTGTAGTTGCCCATGGGATCTCGACTGATCTCAGCCTGGCCACCAGCTAATGATGGGGATGAGTTGACTCCTCTCGGGATGAAGGAGTTGACTCCTCACCATGAACCCTTTAAACTAAGGTGGTCCCATTGGAAAGTTCCTTCATGTCCAGGTCCACATTGATGTCCATAGTGTGCAGTATTATAATAGTGTGTGCCATTAGATTTGCTTGTCTGGCCCGTGGCTATATGGTCTTCAAAAAATGGCAAAAAGTTTTTGTGACTTTTATGGTTTGCACTTTGTAGATTGTGTTTAATGGATGATACGGGATGTGTGGGCGTTACAGATTCGGGGACCTCCGTCCATAAGTCGATCTCTGTGGGTGCGGGGGGTGGGGTTAGTGCTGTTGAGGACCAATCGGTGGATTGTGGTTGAACATCTACCAATGACTGGACGCCCATTGCTGTAATGGATTTCTCTATTCTTGTAGCCTTCCTTTGCTTGGATATGGGCTGGACGTAGGTGGGATTGGTGGCCCGAAATTGGGCCTGTCCTCATGCAGTAGATCATGTACCCCAGTGATCTGAAGGGTGGCCGGATCGGCATTGTCCATACAACCAAGCCCCGTAACCTCATTACTATTTTTGTTTTATTTTTGTTGTTAAATTCCGGAATATGTGAATTCGTAACGGAAAAATCCGCGTGCGCGCCCAATGCGATACTCTAAGGCGGTCAACAACTTTGCAAAAGGTCTTGCTTAAAAATCTCCTACCGTTTTGTGTCTACAGTTCCTAGGCAGACCTCAGTATCGCCATGTTAACAGACTACAAACAGATCCGATGTAGTCTGACTCGGCAGTCCTACGCCTTTTCACCCGTCCCATACTTTTTGCCATTGAGTGAGTCGGCAAGGAGTAGGAGACAAGTGGATGGGGCGGTAAGGCTTCAGGATCAGACTACACAGGGTTTAGTTGTAGTCTGTTCCCATGGAAAGACATTGGTCTGCTATGGAGATTTTTGATCAACTGTTTGCAACATTGTTGAATTTTTTTTATTTTTTTTTACGTTCAATGCTTTGCATCGTGGTGCGCATGGCCATAAGATATCATCTGATGTCCCATGTGCTGGGATGTAGCGGCGGGTGCACTTTAAAGAATCTTAAAGATATCGATATCTCCAAACAAATCTTATTGCTCTCCCATGTAAATTATTGGGATCATAGCACTCCATTTTTTTGAGAAGCAGCGCCACTCTTGCCTGCAGGACATGTCTGGTATTGCAGCCTAGCTCTCTTCACTTTATTGCTGCAATGCCAGACCTAGACCAGAGAGGCGCTGTCTCTGGAGAAATAGACTCTCTTATACAATCCCTTTAACCCCAGAACTTTCCATGGAAGCTTCTGCACATCCTTCCCTTATGTTTTCCCTTCTCCTGTCCGTCCTGCTATTTCCTCTGTTTTGTTAAATTTGAGGTATAAAATAGTTTTTTTTGTTTTTTTTTGATAGAAGTATTATTTTTATATCGGCAGACTTTAGCGTGTCGTGATAGTTTTTTATCTACTGATATGATTTTCACTTTTTTGTGGCCTTGCACTGTAGATAATTTATATATAGGTATCACAACACAGCGATATAGAGTTTATGGAGAATTTATATTTCACTATTTTGATGTTTTATTGAATATTTTGTGATTTTTTTATTTTTTTTTTGCTACTAATTTTTTATTTTATTTTAGATTTTTCAGATCTTGCTGTTAGAGAAGACTCTTGTGTCCATTCAGAGGCAGTGACCCTGTACAAAGTGAGTCCTGCTCTCAGCTGATACATTGTATCCAGTCTACAAAATGCTCTGTGAGCTTAACAGCCCAGACTCCACACTGATACATTGTAACAAACTAGCAAAGAGATTTATGCAGCTGCTGCTGATATATCCAATCTAGACAATGCTCTGTGAACTCCACACTGATACATTGTATCTAGTCTAGACAATGCTCTGTGAGCTCAACAGCCCAGACTCCACACTGATACATTGTAACAAACTAGCAAAGAGATTTATGCAGCTGCTGCTGATATATCCAGTCTAGACAATGCTCTGTGAGCTCTACAGCCTGGACTCCAGACTGATACATTGTAGCAAACTAACAGACTGATAGCATTGCTTAGGCTTGTGTCATAGCTCACAGAGCATTGTCTAGACTGGATACAATGTAACAGCTGAGACCAGGAATAGCTATATACAGGGTTACTGCCTCTGAATGGACACAAGAGTCTTCTCAGTCACTGACAGAGCAAGCAGAGATCTTGGAAATAATGAGGTTAGGTTAGGAAATTGTAGAAAGACGGTGACTTAAACTTTAGTCTTCTAATAATCACAAAACCCCTTTTCACTCAGTTTTTTGTCAGTCGATATGACCGCTTCCCTTCCACGTGTCGGGGGTGATGAGCACTTAGGAGGTGTCTTTAGCTGAGGATACATTTCAGTTGTTTGAGTCCGTGCTGTGATTTCTGCTGGGAGAGGGGAAGAGAGAGCTGGTGTGTTCATGGCAGCTAAAGAGACCCAACATTGGCAGTGAGTTTTCTTTGATAGACTGTTTCGGCGCTGTTTGTGCAGTAGTCGCTTGTCTACATTCTCTCAGACCGGGTCGCTGTATAATACTTGCCGATTTTTGCTTTGGCCTAGTCCACAGTGGATTACTAGTCACATGTTACATATCAGGAATAACTATTACACTAGTGTATATGCAATATATGCATGTATAACGTCCATAGGGGGCGGTCTTAGGTTACCGGCCATACCTAGTCATGCTATAATACAACACTATGGCGTTGCACTACAATATTACACTATCACAACCTTTGTTTAGCTACGACTTTGCACTTGCTGTAGACTTATCCGGTGAGGTCGGACCTGTCCCCCCTCCCCCCCACCAAAGACGAAAATCAGTGCCTGGACTAAAGTATAATCTAGTGCTTCCAGTATAAGGTTGTAGTGGGGTATTTATAGGGTGGGGGCTTTTATTTCCCGTTTGGTCGCCGATGACTATTGTAATTTTTGCGTTTGCGGTCGCCACATTTACGTAATTTTCCCTCGTAAAGATGAAAATTTTTGGCAATTTTGTGCATTGGCAACATTTAGCGATGTTTTCGTGCTTCGATTTACTTGTATATATGATACGGAGCTGCGGTCGCTCAGGTCGGCCCACTGTGTAGGTCCAAGACCGTTGCTCTAATCCCTTATGTAAATATGGCCGAATGTTTTAGAGTCTACGACATTCTTATATCCTGACTTATGTCTGAAGTAAATGCACTTTCTAGACCTGCGGTCTCCGACTTAAGTCTCTCCAGCTGCTACAGGGCGACAACCTCAACCGCCGCCCGGGCGCGTTGGGAGGGGCCACAAGATGGAGACCGCTGGTCTAGACCATAGAAGATGAGACTATTCCTGGTGGGCATTGCACTGGCTTGGACTATGTTGGCCCTCCGAGGAGGCGTCTGACTAGAGCTGAAGGGTTCCAGATTTATAATATCGTCATATCATACTCTATATTGTGTATTTATAATAGACTACATACAAAAAAAATGTAAAAATTTTTCTCGGATTCTGACTTTTGCATGTGACACTAACCCCTATAGGCTCTGTCCTTATACATTATCCATGAACAAGGTGAGGGGCGACTTCAACAAGGCCTTAAAGGAGTTGTCTGATTGAAGAAAAAGCAGGAAACGGCGCCACCCTTGCTCATAGGCCGTTTGTGGTATTGCAGACATTCCTTTGAATGGGGTGGAACATATGGGTCTATATTGGGTGGTTGCTACCCTTATATAATGCCTGAAGCCTTTACTATTAGGAATATTCAAGACGGGGACAGAGCAGTCACGTCCTGTAGGTTTCCAGGCTCTTTTGTGCCGACCTGTCCTTCCTGCAGCATAGGCAAACTACAGCTTGTTGTACACCTACGTGCGCCCTGTATAGTGATATTCACCGATGTGTAATGTACGGCCCTATTTGTTCTGCTTCTGTCCTGTTCCTATTAAAAAATGTGGTTTACGACAGACTGTAGTCTGCCTATGCTGCAGGAAGCACAGGCTGCCATAAAACAGTGTCCTAATAGGAACCCTACAGGCAAGGTGATTGTTCTGCTTCTGATCCGTCATTAAAATCCCATTCCTTTTAGGTTCCCTATTAGTCGGCAATTTTATGGCAGCCTGTACTTCCTGCAGCATAGGCAGACTGTTGTAAATGGCAGCCAGTACTCTGTAGATTCATTCTCAGGGATGTGAAACTTGCGGCCCTTTTTTTCTTGGGAGCGGTCGTGCTAGTAAAGGAGGAGCAATTCTGATGATATAGGGGGGTTGTCATTCATACAATTGAGTAATAGTAACCTGGTCTGAAGACTGACACTGGAAGCGCCTACTGTAGGGGCGGGGGTGTAAATAGAAGCCCCCAGACCCAATACTACATCTAGAGCATGTACCATTTATAATACTGGCATCTTCTGATGTGGTAGTGTGTCCTTTGGGCACCAGGGCCTGGGAGTGACTGTTACCCCTGCACCCCCTATGGCTATGCCCCTGTGTAGGGTTTTGCCTGTATATAGTATTTCCTATAGAATCCTAAAGTTCCTTGTGGGCATTTCATACGCAGAATCCTCAGGTTCTGTCCATAGCTGTATAGGGGAGCGCTCAATATTTTTATTTTTGTAACTTTTTAGTGTTGGATTCTGTAGAATGTTGAGTTCCTAAACCCTCCCGATCGACACTGCCAGTAGATTCATTGTAATTGCTCCGTACGTGTCATGCTGTAAGCGCTGTACTGTGCAAGCAATGCCTGTTATCCTAATCATCACTCCGGTCACATAAGCTACAACAGTATTTTTGGATTTCCTTTGTATAAAGTAAATTTTTGATGCTGCTTTTTTTTTTTTTTCCTTTTATTGAGCCAAATCATAATTTGAGCTTTTGGGGTTTTTTAAGAAAAAAATGAATAAAATCTCTGAGATGCAACTTCATGTCTTTGTTTTCATTCATCCGACCTGCTGCGGAACCCAAGAACATCACAAAAATAAAGCGTTGGCTGGGTACAAATACGGTAAACTACATTGAACACCCGTCTAGTCCTTAAGTGGCACAAGTCAGGGCGGGACAGAGGGAGAGAATAAAGTTAGGGATAATTCTACTGACTACACCTCTTATAGAGCCAGTTTATAATCTTTAAAGATGGGGGAGTGTCTTCTGCTCAGGACCACCCACAATTAGTCAAAGTGGTACGCCCTTGAGGAACGGCTCTCACTTTTAGGTCCAACATAACGTGTCGATACATTACTTTAATAACGGTCGTAGCTGTGAGTTGTTTTTTTTTATTTTAGTACAAAAAAATCTAGCAGTTCTGATCCACCAAAAACAAATAATGGACATTCCCTTTAAAGGGATTCTACCATTAAACTACCTTTTTTTCTAATGAACACGTCGGAATAGCCTTAAGAAAGGCTATTCGTCTCCTACCTTTAGACGTGGTCTCCGCCGCGCCGTTCCGTAGAAATACCGGTTTTAACCGGTATGCAAATGAGATCTCCACAGCAATGAGGGCGGGCCCCAGCGCTGAAACACCGATGAGCGCGTCCCCATTGCTGCCCAGAGCTCTTTCCTGCGCTGCCTCCTTCTTCTGCAGCAACTCCGCCTCTTCTGGCTTCTCTTGCTCTTGTCGTTCTATACAGGAGCATAGAGAGGCCACCCCAAAATGGCCGCCGGCCAGCTCCTGTATTGAACTGCAAGAGCGTCTGCCCCAAAATGGCCACCGGCCGGCTCCTGTATTGAACTGCAAGAGCGGCTACCCCCAAAATGGCCGCCAGCCATTTTTGGGTAGCCGCTCTTGCAGTTCAATACAGGAGCCGGCCGGTGGCCATTTTGGGGTGGCCTCTCTATGCTCCTGGATAGAACTACAACTACGGCGCAGGAAAGAGCTCTCGGGCAGCAATGGGGATGCACTCATCGGCCTTTCAGCACTGGGGCCCGCCCTCATTGCTGTGGAGAGCTCATTTGCATACCGGTTAAAACCGGTATTTCTATGGAACGGCGCGGCGGAGACCACGTCTTAAATTAGGAGACGAATAGCCTTTCTTAAGGCTATTCCGACGTGTTCATTAGAAAATAAGGTAGTTTAATGGTAGAATCCCTTTAAATGTAGCCTTCTTCATGGGCGGAACCTAAGGTAGCAAATATTGTGTAAACCCTGTAATGTGTATAGAATCGTTCCTGTAGGGTCGCACACATATCTGTACGTATGATCGGTCCGGGATCATGTCTAAAAGACTTTAATATTTTATTAAGATGCAAAACAGACATGAATTTTACAAAAATTTCAGAAGGACAAAGGGCAAGACATGAGACAAGTTTATATTACAAACATATGGGAACTGTGCAAAGAGTACGACGCCTGAAGTTCTATGTTACACTGGGTGAGGAGCTCAGAACTATACACATATATATATATATGTTCTATAAAAATATACAGGTACAAAATGCCTATGTCAGAGCTACAAAATGGAGTCCAAGCACAATACAAAATAGGTCGGTCCGATCAAAAAGCAAATCCGGATGTAGAGAGTCCACTGCACCACTATGAACGATTACAAAAAATCTGATTACTATGGCAGAATAATATAAAAAGTGTCTTAAAGGGAGTGTGACCAGAACCCATCCTATCGACCCAGCCCCGCAGGTTGATTCAGGAGACCCTAATCTATCTAACTGTGTTTTCCCTTTGTGAATCGGACCCTCCGTTGCTGAGTTATCGCCGTTTTTATCATATGCAAATGAGTTCTTCGGGGCAATGGCGGCTCCCAGGGGTTTATTTGCTTATGTCAAATATAGCAATATCTTGGCAACGGAAGCTCCGATTTACAAGGGGAAAACAGTGTTTGATTCAGGTGACCCTAACCTATCTATCTGCAGAGTTGGTTGGTAGGCTGGGTTCTAGTGAAAAAAAAACCCTTTAAGGTTGAACTAACCTGCGCCAGATTGGCAAACTATAGCATGTATCCTATATATAACAGTCTATTCCTAGCAACAGTCTCTTATAAATTCAGCGTGGTTGATTCTGTACTGGTAGTGATATTTCCGAGAGTCCAAACTCCTAGGCCCCAATGCTTAACCTGTTCTTAGGGATGGGTGAACCAATTATTTTAGAACTGGATGCAACCAAAGATGAAACTCTTTGGGTTAGGTCACCCTTGCCTCTCCTATCCTGTGCATTCTCATGACCCTGGGGCCCATAACATTAGGTGACCCCATAGCACTTCTGGAGCTATCAGTTCAACTCGAAACAAGCCAGAGGGCCAAACCTCACAAATGTTCCTCAAAACGAATCTCGTTAGGTTCACCCGTCTTTACTCTCCATATCATCCTGCACTGTTAGTCAGATTTTTTGGAAAATACATAGAAGTGAAGAATCTTTTGGAAAACAAAAAGGTTGCACGAATTGGGGCTTTGGTATAAGAGAGCACATAGACGCTAAGACGAGGTAGAAAGTCTAATAAAAACTCCTTGGAATTTCAGGAGCATCTGATAGGCCTGTACATGGGGATTGTTGTTATGTAGAGAACCATGGGGGGGGAAGCTCCTGCTGCAGCCGGGTGCCTTACAGCCAGAGCGAGCTTTGTAAGGCGGATGAAGGAACATGGCTGATCTCTCAGGACACTCACAGAAGATCTATTTCTTTTATATATTTCTTACAGATTTGTTTGGCAAATTCCTAGATTATCTAGAATAAGGAAGTTATCAAGGAGAGAGTAATGAAGACATCCCTGGTGGCCTAGGGTAGGTGATAAGATAATAGAGACATCCTTGGTGGTCTTGGGAAGTGATAGAGTAAAAAGACATCCATGGTGGCCTGTGGGAGAGGAGTGAGTTAGTGTAGACACCCTGGTGGTATGGAGTATTAGAGATCAATGGTATATATCCTGGTGGTCTGGGGTAGTAACGAGATCTATGGTAGACATCTTGGTGGTATGGAGTATTAGAGATCAGTGGTATACATCCTGGTGGTCTGGGGTAGTAACGAGATCTATGGTAGACATCCTGGTAGTATGGAGTATTCGAGATCAATGGTATTCATCCTGGTGGTCTGTGGGAGAGGAGTGAGTTAGTGTAGACATCCTGGTGGTATGGGGTATTAGAGATCAATGGTATACATCCTGGTGGTCTGGGGTAGTAACGAGATCTATGGTAGACATTCTGGTGGTCTTAGCTATTGACAAGATCAATGGTAGATATCCTAGTGGACTGGGGTAGTTCAAAGATTAATGGTCGACATCCTGGTGAGGTGAGGTAATGAAGAGATCAATTGCAGACATCTTGGTTGTCTGGAGTAGTAAAGAGGTCAATGGTTGACATCCAGATGGTCCTGGGTAGCGAAGAGGTCAATGGCGGACATCCTGGTGGTCTTGGGTAGTAAACAGTTCCATGGCAGATATCCTGGTGATCTGAGATAGTAAATAGATCAATAGTAGACATCTAGGTGGTCTTGGGTAGTAAAGAGATCAATGGTAGACATCCTGGTGGCCTCGTGTAGTGAAGAGATCCATGGTAGATATCCTGGTGATCTGGGATAGTAAATAGATCAATAGTAGACATCTAGGTGGTCTTGGGTAGTAAAGAGATCAATGGTAGACATCCTGGTGGCCTCGTGTAGTGAACAGTTCCATGGTAGATATCCTGGTGATCTGAGATAGTAAATAGATCAATAGTAGACATCTAGGTGGTCTTGGGTAGTAAAGAGATCAATGGTAGACATCCAGATGGTCCTGGGTAGCGAAGAGGTCAATGACGGACATCCTGGTGGCCTCGTGTAGTGAACAGTTCCATGGTAGATATCCTGGTGATCTGAGATAGTAAATAGATCAATAGTAGACATCTAGGTGGTCTTGGGTAGTAAAGAGATCAATGGTAGACATCCTGGTGGCCTCGTGTAGTGAAGAGATCCATGGTAGATATCCTGGTGATCTGGGATAGTAATGAGATTAAAAGTAGACATCCTGGTGGACTTAGCTAGTCAAAAGATCAATGATAGACATCCTAGTGATCTGGGATAGTAAAGGGATCAATGATCGACCTACTAGTGGTCTGGGGCGGTGAACTGTAAAATGTCTCCTGGTTCTGGGATGAAATATTTGGTATATTGATGTCAGCTTGGGCTCCCCCTCTATTTAGGGTATTGTCCTGCCTGCCCCTGACTCCGGTATATGGCCAGGAACATATTGCAGTTTTTTAATATTTTTATTTGCGTTTTTATGGAATTTTCGTGTCAATATAATCTGAAATGTGACTTGCACAAATGTGTATAAAAAAAACCGAAGGAGCAAATTGTCCAAATTCCACTCTTGGGCCATGGAGTCTGTAATTGCTACAATGTAGAAACCATCGTGTAACCATGAATACTGAAGATTTAGATTTGGACGGCTGAAATGTTGGATTTCCGCTTCTTATAGCACCAGAATGTAACCGAAAAACAAATTCCAAAATGAACAGATGAAAACGGCCACGATCCACGTACAAATCTATAGTGCCACATGTGACATCTGTGATCACGGCATGTGGTGGAGCGCCATGATATGCCATGACAGGGGTGATCATGTTTATACAAATTAAAGGGGTTGTCCACTTTTTACAATGGTCCCCTAATCAGAAGTTGTCTGGCTATTGAGACCTCCAGAGATCAGCTGTAATCTGTAAGGAACTTTGTAGCAGGTATTCAATTTCCCTACAGCACTCCCACAGGCGAAACGAAGCATTACAGACTGTCCATGTAACCCAAGGATGTGCTGGGTCCTCCAGGATGAGAGACTCTCTTTGTAATTGATCTTGGCTCAATCCGATTGATGCATAATATACAAGACTACAACAAACTTTTTGTCTTCGTACCCTTCACCGGTTTCTTTGACTTTTTTTGCTCAATTTTTGAGTAGGAGGAGCCTAAAACAAGCCTGTGTAGAAGAGAGAGGAAGTCCATTGTACAGCAGGTACTATATGGTAGCCTCCAGACTGGGAATACACTAGAAAGGACCTCAAAAGACATTAAAGGGGTTGTTGTCCATTTTTTATTACCCTTGTCTCCTGAACATAGGTTGTCTGGATACTGGGACCTCCGTCGATCAGCTGCAATCTGTAAGGAACTTGGTAGAGGGTGTTCAATTTCCCTGCAGCACCCCCACAGGGGAAATGAAGAATTACAGGCTTCTCATTAATATAAGGACATGCTGGGTCCTCCAGGATGAAAGACGCTCTTTGTAATTGCTCCAAGCTCATGGACCCTGCGGAATACACTAGAAAGGATCTGAAAAAAGAGCAAAAACTTGGGTACACCATGCTGTCGTTATGGGGGTAGGCCTCACCCCCGAGTCCTCCGGAAATAAATAGCTGTGAATGACTGGGCACGGGGAGGACAAAAAGATCAACAAGACAGTCCCTTTCTCATTGATCATTTTTGGGACGGCTGTGCGGTAAAGGCACGCATACCTGACACTGGTCACACACGAGTCTGCACTCCACAGCCATGGAAAGTTCCGGAAACTTTTGCATTTTTTTTTTGTCTCCTAAAAGGAAACATCTGTTAGAAGATTCTTTTTGGTTCTGGCTTTCTTGAAGCATACTTGGAATGACAAGGATCGCCGATTGTCTCCAGAGTGCAAAGTCTCGCTTTTCTTCCATCAGAAACTCTCCGTCCCCTACTTTGTCCCACAAGTATTGATGTTTTTTCCATCCGAGGCATCTTCCACCAGTGACACGTGATAGTCCGTAGAGAGGGTGAAGTGCGAGATGCAACCTATAAGGCCTCCGATGTACTGCCGGTTGGTGTGTAAAGCGATCTCCTTCATCCCGCCTGGAAGGCAAAACCAAAAACTATCATATATTGCTGGGAATACATCCTATAACTATATACTGCAATTTTCACTCTGATGACTAAGCCTAATAATAGACAGACAATTGCCAATTTGTAGGTTTTTGCAGCAATCACTTCAATTACATCACAGTAGAAGATAACTTTCCCATACGCCTCAATGAGTCACCTCCAGTCTATTGTTGCCAATATATCAATATTGATGGAATTAATGGTGGCTCACTGATACTATCTATAGAGGTGTTATCTTCTATTGTAACCTTGTCTGTAATGTAAATGAGGCATCTGCTGCAAAAAAAATCTGCAAGGTAGCAGTCTATTATTAGGCTTAGTTGCTAGAGTAAAAGTTGCAGGATGATATTTTTCCTGTTTAGGCCATAGAGGATACTGGTAGATTCTAAAATGTAAATTTTTTTAAGTTACTCACCGACATAGAGATCCCCATTAATATTCAGCTGCCGCATTAATCCCGGAGATTTTCCGGTCCTGGCCCCATAGTCATCTACCGTCACCTTCCCGGACTGACCGTCACTAGAACATATATCTGACATCATACATCTGTCATGACATTTACATATGCCATATATCATGGGACACTATGAGACCCTCTTACCGCACGGCCTTGATCCGGTGCCATCTGCCGTCATTGAACGTCCCGTTCACCATTATAGAGACCATCCCACTGCCCAAATTATAACTGTGGAGAGAAGGAGAGCAGGTGAACACCCCCGACCCATACAATGGATTGGTCCATACAATGTGATATTCCATAGAGAGCCATATACACCGGGGGGCAGGGGGTTATATTCACCTGAACATGAGGTTTCCATCTTGAAGGCCCAGTGAGATGAAGTCGCTGTTCGGCCTCATGGGACTGTCCCCCCTCCACATTAGTAGTCCGTCCTTCACCGTCGTCTTGAATCTCATGAATATGTTTGTCCGAGATCCCGAAACTCTGAAAAACATCAAAAACAATGGTAATGGCGGCCATGACATCTACGTCAGCAATAAATAGAGGACATGATGGGTCAAGGGGCTGCAGTACATCTTATATAATTCTAAATTCCTGCAGCGGCCACTAGGGGGAGCTCCAGAGCTTACTACAGACTGTTTATACAGTGAACTCTATGATAAGTCTGCAGTAAGCTCCGGAGCTCCCCCTCGTGGTGGCTGCAGGCAGATAGGTTATCGTGTAACTCAATGTGGGGGATCTGGAGCTCTGTATCAGCACAGCACTATAAAGGTATATACAGATCAGCACCTTCATGATACACCCCCTGACCCGACTCACCTTTTTAGAATCTCCCGGCTGTCGTAGATGAGATAACTGCGGCCAATGAATTGTGGGATCTCGATGGCCTCTGTAATGACTAAGAACAGCGGAGGTGGCGTTACATTTGCGCCTGGATTCTGCTCAGTACACCTTACCCATCATTGCTTCATCTCGTGTATAATCTGCACTGCATCAACCAATGATAGGAAATAGAAGAGACGCCTCAATATGGACACACGTCACAGACGAATCATTGGGCTCCAACATGGGGCTCCCCAACTCGTGGGATACTACCACACATAGCATGCTGGGAGTTGTAGTGTTGGAGAGCCACAAGCTCAGGACTAATGATCTTTTTTTCTACAAAGTCTACTATATACCTCCTATACTTTCTGCTCGCTACCACTATACGGACCCTCTAGGGGGCGACTCCATGAAGGCCCTGGTTATCACTTAAGCGCTGCACTGGCAGTTGGTACCACTAGGAGGCGCCAATTCTATGCTGTCTGGACCAGCTGACTACTCCAGGGTGGGAGATACTCTCCTCCATCCCGGCTCATAGGGCAGCAGACCCCAACCCCAGTGATGTCCATTATATTATAACAGGTCTCATATACAGGCTCTGCGGCCACATGTGGTAAGTCATTGGTCACACTCTACTTACTATTGATGCAGTAGTTTCCACACTCTGCAACCAGTCAGCAAAGAAACAGAACAATGAAAATCAGGGAAGAATCTCTAGTACAATATAATATAATACATCCATATACTACACTGTAATACACATATAATACATCCATATACTACACTGTAATACACATATAATACATGTATACCACACATGTAATAACCATATAATACACTCACTGGCCACTTTATTAGGTACACCATGCTAGTAACGGGTTGGACCCCCTTTTGCCTTCAGAACTGCCTCAATTCTTCGTGGCATAGATACAACAAGGTGCTGGAAGCATTCCTCAGAGATTTTGGTCCATATTGACATGATGGCATCACACAGTTGCCGCAGATTTGTCGGCTGCACATCCATGATGCGAATCTCCCGTTCCACCACATCCCAAAGATGCTCCTCTATTGGATTGAGATCTGGTGACTGTGGAGGCCATTGGAGTACAGTGAACTCATTGTCATGTTCAAGAAACCAGTCTGAGATGATTCCAGCTTTATGACATGGCATTGCATTATCCTGCTGAAAGTAGCCATCAGATGTTGGGTACATTGTGGTCATAAAGGGATGGACATGGTCAGCAACAATACTCAGGTAGGCTTTGGCATTGCAACGATGCTCAATTGGTACCAAGGGGCCCAAAGAGTGCCAAGAAAATATTCCCCACACCATGACACCACCACCACCAGCCTGAACCGTTACCGATACAAGGCAGGATGGATCCATGCTTTCATGTTGTTGACGCCAATTCTGACCCTACCATCCGAATGTCGCAGCAGAAATCGAGACTCATCAGACCAGGCAACGTTTTTCCAATCTTCAATTGTCCAATTTCGATGAGCTTGTGCAAATTGTAGCCTCAGTTTCCTGTTCTTAGCTGAAAGGAGTGGCACCCGGTGTGGTCTTCTGCTGCTGTAGCCCATCTGTAGCCTCAAAGTTGGACGTACTGTGCGGCGTTCAGAGATGCTCTTCTGGCTACCTTGGTTGTAACGGGTGGCTATTTGAGTCACTGTTGCCTTTCTATCAGCTCGAACCAGTCTGGCCATTCTCCTCTGACCTCTGGCATCAACAACGCATTTCCTCCCACAGAACTGCCGCTCACTGGATGTTTTTTCTTTTTCGGACCATTCTCTGTAAACCCTAGAGATGGTTGTGCGTGAAAATCCCAGTAGATCAGCAGTTTCTGAAATACTCAGACCAGCCCTTCTGGCACCAACAACCATGCCACGTTCAAAGGCACTCAAATCACCTTTCTTCCCCATACTGATGCTCGGTTTGAACTGCAGGAGATTGTCTTGACCATGTCTACATGCCTAAATGCACTGAGTTGCCGCCATGTGATTGGCTGATTAGAAATTAAGTGTTAACGAGCAGTTGGACAGGTGTACCTAATAAAGTGGCCGGTGAGTGTATATATATATATATATATATATATATATATATATATATATTACACATATACTATACAGATACTACATATGCTACTGCTACACATATAAAACATATACTACAGGTGTAACACACACATATAATACATATAATACACCCACATATAATACATATGCTACATATACTATATGGGTAACTCACGGGTAATACATATAATACACGTATAATACATATACTACACATATAATATATATACACTACACAAGTAATACATATACTACACATATAATATACAGTATATACTACACATGTAATACATATACTACACATATAATATACAGTATATACTACACATGTAATACATATACTACACATATAATATACAGTATATACTACACATATATATATACTACACATATAATATACAGTATATACTACACATATATATACTACACATATAATACATATACTACACATATAATATATATACTACACATGTAACACACATGTAATACATATACTACAAGTGTAACTCACGTGTAATACATATGCTACACATGTTATACACATATAATTCATGTATATTTATTACACATATAAAACATGCATACTGCACATGTAAAACACATATACTATATAAGTAATACACCTAATACATCCTTACACTGTAACACATACTAAACATGAAACATTCATATGATACACATATGCTGTACATGTAATACACATATAGCACATACAATGCATATGTAATACACATATATACTACATACATGATACATGTAATAGATCCTTACACTTGTAAGACATATACTACACATGACACATTGCTATGATACATATATACCGCACATATAATACACGTATAGCACATGTGTTTGCGCAGCAGACGCTTTTACCTTTCTGACAGTTCTTGCCATCGAAGCCCAGGGGGCAGTCACACTCGTAGCTGTCATGTTTGGGTCTACAGCTCCCCCCATTGGCACATGGCACATTGGCGCAGGGATGGAGCGTGTTCGCGATGTTGACCCCAGAGGTCAGACCGTGCACGAGGTTCACAATCCTGTCGTTGAGTATTAGCTGTGTGCAAAGAAAACCAGACAGCAGGCTTATAGTCTGTACACTGGAGGGAATACATGTCAGGTATGAATGTGGAGCTGTTCCTGCAATCCCCTCCAGGGGGCGCTCACTACATGGGAATATATACAAGTCTATCATAAACACATAGTCCTTGAGCTCTCTCTAGTGGTGGCACAAAGAACTTCTCAGATTTGGACTACTCACCTTCTGAATACTTCCACTAAATGGCCGCAAGACTCCAGAGTTTTTCTTGACGGTATCGTAGTCAGGGACGCCCCCGATATAGATGTCAGGGTTACACTTGATTTGTGTGAATCCGCCCTGGAATGGAAAGTGACTGATATAAGATTATTTGCAGTGTGGAGACAGGGCTGTATTCACATTGTTTGGCTGCTACAGTACGTTTCGTTGTCAGTCTTGACGCAGTTTGGTCACAATTTACCAAGGTTTGAACTGAATGACTGAATGCACCTTTATGTAGTCAGGACACCCACAGCAGCGGGAGACGAGTGTGCTGGTCCTGAGGGGGGCAGTGACCGGTGTACAAGTGGGTTGTATCATAGAAGATGGACGGTGTGTGACAAGGTCTGTGTCATCAAGTGTGTTGGAATAAAAGATTGTGCAGCTAGGCAGACACTAGGAAAGATGGCAGCAGAAGGACAGGAGTGTACTGATCTTGAGGGAGGCAGTGACCTGTATACTAGTGAGAGGATGGGACTGTGTGTTACAAGGATGGCGTCTTGCAGGGGGTTGGAATAAGAGATTGTGTTGCCATTCAGCCTGTGAGAATGATGACAGCAGAAGGACAGGAGTGTACTGATCTTGAGGGAGGCAGTGACCTGCATGCTATTGTGGTTATATTAGTGAGGATAGGACTGTGACATATTGTATATATGTCACAAGGCTAGCCTCATACAGTGAGTTGAAATAAGAGATTGTGTTGCCTGTGAGAATGATGACAGCAGCAGATTAGGAGTGTGCTGATGTTGCAGGAGGCAGTGATCTGTCCACTTTTCTGAATATTTTAAGTGTGGAGAGGGCAACATGAGAAAGAAGTAGTTTTATGGGATGAGAATAGCATGTGATTGACTGGAGTATTTCAATGTTGATAGCAGAAGTAAAAGAGTGTGTTGATTTTGAGGGAGGAAGTGACCTGTGTACTTCTATGATGATATGAGTGAGCACAGGACCATATGTAACAATGATAGCGTGATCAAGTGTGTTGGAACAGAAGATTGTAGCAAAGCAGACTAACAGAATGCTGACAGCGGCTGTAGAAGAGTGGACTGATCTTGAAGGAGGAAGTGACCTCTGTCCTCATATAGTTATATTAGTGAGCACAGGACTGTATGTGAAACAGTAGTGTCATATCATGGGTTGGAACCAGTGGCGTAACTACCACCATAGCAGCGGTAGCAGCTGCCACAGGGCCCGGGACATTAGGGGCCCGGTGACAGCTGCTACCGCTGCTATCATTATGCTCGGAGGTCTTTTCGGACCCCCGAATATAATGATCGGGGCCCCCTGTTGATGGAATACTTTCCACCAACAGGGGGCCCCGAAGCTGCAGCAAAGGCTGAGACACAGGAGCTGCAGGTCTGGCTCCTGTCAGCGCTGCAGGACGCTCTCCCTCTCCCCCCCCCTCCCTTTCTCTGCTGTCCTCTGCCCACCAATGAGAGGAGGGGGCGGGGCTTATCCCTGCCGTCCTGCACAGAAGAGAAGAGGAAGAAGCTGCTCCAGGAAAATGAAACTAAAGCTACACAGGTACGTACTGGGGTTACTTATTAATGTCAGGCATATGGGGGGATTACTTGTGTTTTAGTAACTCCATGTGCCTCATATTAATAGCAGTTAACCCTATCATCTCCCTCACATTAACCCCTGTTTGCCTCACCATAAGAGTTACTGATATGTGAGACATATGGGGGTAATAATAATGAAGATACTTTATTATTACCTCCATGTCTCTCACATATCAGTAACTCTTATGGTGAGGCTTACAGGGGTTAATGTGAGGGAGATGATGGGGTTAACTGTTATTAATATGAGGCACATGGAGTTACTAAATTGTAATGCACAGGGCCAGATTTTTTTTTATCCACAATTTGTCCTGGTATAGCGGTCAGCGGGTGACGTGACAGTATTTAGTCCTGTAGGGGCCACTAAGGGACATAATACTGTGTGCAGGGGCCACTAAGGGACATAATACTGTGTGCAGGGGGCCACTATTGGGTATAATACTGTGTGCAGGGGCCACTAAGGGACATAATACTGTGTGCAGGGGGCCACTATGGGGTATAATACTGTGTGCAGGGGCCACTAAGGGACATAATACTGTGTGCAGGGGCCACTATGGGGCATAATACTGTGTGCAGGGGCCACTATGGGGGATAATACTGTGTGCAGGGGCCACTATGGGGCATAATACTGTGAGCAGGGGCCACTAAGGGACATAATACTGTGTGCAGGGGCCACTATGGGACATAATACTGTGTACTGGGGACACTATGGGACATAATACTGTGTGCAGGGGCCACTAAGGGACATAATACTGTGTGCAGGGGCCACTATGGGACATAATAGAGCGCGCAGAAATGCGTAGGAGGGACTCGGTCGAGATCTTCGGTGTCGGGGGGGCCCCATGTCAAAAGTTCGCCACGGGGCCCCGCCATTCCTAGTTACGCCACTGGTTGGAACAAAAGACTGAGTATCTGTGGGGAGGATTACAGCAGCAGAAGAGGAGTGTGATGATCATCTGGGAGGCAGTGACCTCCCAGTTTACTGATTGTTAAATATAGAGGGGGCCATGTGGAAAAAGAGCAGTGATAAGGCACAATATCATGAAATCAACTAGAGTATAGCAATAATAGCAGCAGCAGAAGTGCTGTTCTTGGAGGAGGCAGTGACCCCTGTAGTTGAATAATTATATGAGTAAGGGCAGGACTATATGTGACAAGGATAGTGTCATGCAATGTATTGGAATAGACGATCATGTAGACAGCAGCAGCAGAAGAGTGTGTTGATCCTGTGGAGGACATTAACTGTGGAGAAGGCTGCATATGAAAGGACCAATGTAATGAAAAGCGATGAGGAAGGAAATCATGGCCTAAATTAAATTATCACAGTAGTGACAGCAGAAACAAAGAATCAAGCTGACCTTGCAGGAGGCAGTGACCTGTGTTTGTATGTGATTATATTAGTGAGGATAGGACTGCATGTGACAAGGGAAGTGTTATCGAGTTTGTTGAAATAAAAGCTTGTGCAGACTTTTGGAAGAGACAGAATACCATAGAATTAACTGGATTATTGCTTGGATTACAGCAATAGAAGAGTGTGCTGGTCTTGAGGGTAGCAGTAACCTGTTCATCCATTTAATTGCATTAGTTAGGGCAGCACTGTATGTAAGAAGGATAGTGTCTTTAAGTGTGTTGGAAAAGAATATTGTGTAGAGAAGCAGAAGGAGGTAATGATGACAGCGACAGTAGAAAAGTGTGCTAATTTTGAAGGAAGCAGTGACCGGTGTACTTGTAAAATGATATTAGTGAGCACAGGACTGTATGGGACAAGTACAGTGTTATGTAGTTTATTGGAATAAGAGATTGTATAGACTGTGAAAGTCATGACAGCGGCAGAGGAGTGTACTGATCTTGTGGGAGACAGTGACCTTCCACTTATCTTAATATGCTAAGTATAGTGAGAGCTACATGTGAAATGAGCAGTATTAGGAAAAGAAATGAGGCAGAATAACAGCTGAATTATTGCTATAATGACAGCAGGAGTAGAGGACTGTGCTGATCTTGAGGGTAGCAGTGACCACCATACTTGTGTGAATATATTAGTGAGGGCAGGTTGTATGTGACAATGATTGTATCATGTAGTGGATTTGAATTGAAAGCTATATAGCCTAGAAGATTGTGGGAATGTTGACAGCAGCAGAACCTGAGAGTGCTGGTCTTGCGGGAGGCAGTGACCTGTGTAGTTGCACAATTATATCAGTGAGAGCAGGACTGTATGTGACAAGGATAGTATTATGTAATGTGTTGAAACAGAAGATCTTGTAGCCAGACTGTGCGAATGATGGCAGCAGCAGAAGAGGAGTGTGTTGACTTTGTAGGAGGCAGTGACTTGTCTATCTGAAATGATACTATTGAGCATATGGCTGCCATGACAGGCCAATGCCATTGTTTGTACAATAATGAACCATCGAATACCCAATAAATGATGGATATGGTGACAGCAGCAGGAGGTGACTGTGTTGGAAGACCAGCCAACACAACTTGTGTGATATGTATAGTATTGTGGAGACTGGATACAATTGTATCCTGAAGTTTTTCAACACAAACCTCAGACGTTCCTTCTACTTGCTTTTGGTTGTCCACCTGTAAGAGGCCATTCTTAGCTGTCCGGGAGACTCGCACTTCATGCCACTGCCCGAGGCTCACTGGCTTTTCGCTTCTGAATCAAAAAATCAGGATAAATCTTTTAGAAAATGGGCAGGAGGAGCAGAAGGAGGGTCACCATTCACTGCATGTAGTTACCGTATCACCGCTGTCCCGGAGCCGCAGTCGAACCTGAAGACCACGTAGCCGCTGGCCATGGTGATGGATATAAAGTCCTTGCTGTCGGTGTCGTAGCTGTAGAGGATGGTGCCGTCTTCTGCGTCTGGGCGGAACGTCATGTCAAACTCCATGAAGGAGAGGTAATGGTGCGGCACGAACGGCCATCGCGTCACCGCAAAGGAACGGGCAGACTCATTGAACTGGGGGATGGCCAAGACGAATGCTGCAAGGAGAGGCACAATGGATTCAGGAGAAGTCAGTCAAATTTAAAGGGGGGGGGGTCACAGGATTTCCGGGCACCGCACTGATATAAAGGCTGTACAAATAGACTGCAATAGGAAGAGACGATCGATAAAGTCACAAGAAAGGCCAGGACAGGGGGAGGTGAAGGTAAGAAGTGACCTGGGGAGTCACCTCCAAACCACAGCCAAAAAGACTCCAAACAAGAAGAAGCCCGAGGAGGAAACTGAGGGAAGTGTTTGTCTCTGAGTGTGTGATGTAGCACTTACCCCTGATACTGCCTAGTACCACTTCTCTTACCCCAGATACTGCCTAGTACCACTTCTCTTACCCCAGATACTGCCTAGTACTACTTCACTTACCCCACATACTGCCTAGTACCACTTCTCTTACCCCGGATACTGCCTAGTACCACTTCTCTTACTATAGATACTGCCTAGTACCACTTCTCTTACTATAGATACTGCCTAGTACCACTTCTCTTATCCTGGGTACTTCCTAGCACCACTTCTCTTACCCCATATACTGCCTAGTACCACTTCTCTTACCCCAGATACTGCCTAGTACCACTTCTCTTACCCCAGATACTGCCTAGTACCACTTCTCTTACCCCGGATACTGCCTAGTACCACTTCTCTTATCCTGGGTACTGCCTAGTACCACTTCTCTTACTATAGATACTGCCTAGTACCACTTCTCTTACCCCAGAAACTGCCTAGTACCACTTCTCTTACCCCGGATACTGCCTAGTACCACTCCTCTTACTCCCGATACTGCCTAGTACCACTTCTCTTACCCCAGATACTGCCTAGTACCACTTCTCTTACTATAGATACTGCCTAGTACCACTTCTCTTACCCCGGATACTGCCTAGTACCACTTCTCTTATCCTGGGTACTGCCTAGTACCACTTCTCTTACTATAGATACTGCCTAGTACCACTTCTCTTACTATAGATACTGCCTAGTACCACTTCTCTTACTCCCGATACTGCCTAGTACCACTTCTCTTACCCCACATACTGCCTAGTACCACTTCTCTTACCCCACATACTGCCTAGTACCACTTCTCTTACCCCATATACTGCCTAGTACCACTTCTCTTACCCCAGATACTGCCTAGTACCACTTCTCTTACCCCATATACTGCCTAGTACCACTTCTCTTACCCCAGATACTGCCTAGTACCACTTCTCTTACCCCAGATACTGCCTAGTACCACTTCTCTTACCCCAGATACTGCCTAGTACTACTTCACTTACCCCACATACTGCCTAGTACCACTTCTCTTACCCCAGATACTGCCTAGTACTACTTCACTTACCCCACATACTGCCTAGTACCACTTCTCTTACCCCAGATACTGCCTAGTACCACTTCTCTTACTATAGATACTGCCTAGTACCACTTCTCTTACCCCACATACTGCGTAGTACCACTTCTCTTACTATAGATACTGCCTAGTACCACTTCTCTTACCCCATATACTGCCTAGTACCACTTCTCTTACCCAGATACCGCCTAGTACCACTTCTCTTACTATAGATACTGCCTAGTACCACTTCTCTTACCCCAGATACTGCCTAGCACCACTTCTTTGCACCAGACAAGGGCATGTGTCCATGGTGCCAGGTGGACCCTCAGATAGGCAGTTCGGGGGCTCAGTGGTTTGCACTGTAATGTTGCAGCGCTGGAGTCCTGGAAAGGAGTTTGTATGTTCTCCCCATGTTTGTGTGGGTTTCCTCCAACACTCTAGGGACATCCTGATAGGGATTGTAGATTGTCAGTCCTATATGGGACAATGCCATACCTCCCAACCATCCCGATTACCGCGGGACATTCACGATTTCGGTGTTCTGTCCCGCGGTCCAGGTCGGTGGGAGGTTTGTCCTGATTTCAACTCAGATCTGCGTCCGGAGGACGAATACATACACGAGAAAAGCAGAAGCTGTCACAGCTCAGCTCCTTGCTTTGCAGCGGTGCTCCAACTAGTGGCTGTGTAAGCACGATGTGATGACGTCACGTCGCGCTTACAACTCTGTGAGTAAAACTGCGGAGAGAGAGCGGCGGGGGAGCGAGGAAAAGGTGAGTGTACGTGTTTTTTTGTGTTAAACATTGAGGTGGAACATAATGAAGGGGGGCTATGAAACTGGGGGCAGATAAGGGGGGGAGGGAATGGCATGAATCTGGAGGCAGAGATGGAGAGGACATGAATCTGGGGGCAGAGATGGAGGGAGGACATGAATCTGGGGGCAGAGATGGAGGGGACATGAATCTGGGGGCAGAGATGGAGGGGACATGAATCTGGGGGCAGAGATGGAGGGGACATGAATCTGGGGGCAGAGATGGGGGGACATGAATATGGGGGCAGAGATGGGGGGGACATGAATCTGGGGGCAGAGATGGAGGGGACATGAATCTGGGGGCAGAGATGGGGGGACATGAAACTGGGGGCAGAGATGGGGGGACATGAATCAGGGGGCAGAGATGGGGGAGACATGAATCTGGGGGCAGAGGTGGGGGGACATGAATTTGGGGGCAGAGATGGGGGGACATGAATCTGGGGGCAGAGATGGAGGGGACATGAATCTGGGGGCAGAGATGGGGGGACATGAATCTGGGGGCAGAGATGGGGGGGACATGAATCTGGGGGCAGAGATGGAGGGGACATGAATCTGGGGGCAGAGATGGGGGGACATGAATCTGGGGGCAGAGATGAGGGAACATGAATCAGGGGGCAGAGATGGGGGGACATGAATCTGGGGGCAGAGATGGGGGGACATGAATCTGGGGGCAGAGATGGAGGGGGGACATATAATTTACGGGTGACTGTAGGAGGATTATACTATGTGGGGGCACATGAAAAATTAATGAGAATGGGCGGAGTCAACATAAAAGTGGGTGAGTCTAAATTTGCCGCGGCGTGCTACGTGCGCCGCACACTTTGTCCCTCTTTCAGTTCTTACACAGTTGGGAGGTATGGACAATGTTTGAAAAGTGCTGCGGAATATGATGGCGCTATACAAGTAATAATAGGGGAACAGTAAGAAAGTAATAAGCAGACTGCAAAAAGTCTTATGAAGAATGTAAATTGTATTATTATTAGACTAGTGGACACATAAAGGGATCACAGATCTGATCTGCATTACCGGGGCAAGAAAAAATTCTCACCAGAAATGTATACGTCAGATGTTAGAGACCTCATTCCTCAGTACTAGAGCGCCACCTAGTGGTCAGACATTGCCCTACAGCACTTCATTTACACTTCAGACTATGTAATGTACAGACAATTATCATGGAGAGGTTTCTTTGCCTCCTGATCCTACATCAATCACAGGAAGGGGGCGCTCTGTACCCCAGTCATAGGTGTTAGGGCGGATAGTGACATGTGACACTGCAGGGAGCTCCTGAAATCTTATGGAGCCAAGAACCCCACTTACCTTTATCCTTAATTTTAGGTAAGAGGGTTGGAGCCAGAAAAACCCCAATAAAGACAGACCCCAGACCAGACCCCTAAACTAATACAGACCCCAGACCAGACCCCTAAACTAATACAGACCCCAGACCAGACCCCTAAACTAATACAGACCCCAGACCAGACCCCTGAACTAATACAGACCCCAGACCGGACCCCTAAACTAATACAGACCCCAGACCAGACCCCTAAACTAATACAGACCCCAGACCAGACCCCTAAACTAATACAGACCCCAGACCAGACCCCTAAACTAATACAGACCCCAGACCAGACCCCTAAACTAATACAGACCCCAGACCACACCCCTAAACTAATACAGACCCCAGACCAGACCCCTAAACTAATACAGACCCCAGACCAGACCTCTAAACTAATACAGACCCCAGACCAGACCCCTAAACTAATACAGACCCCAGACCAGACCCCTAAACTAATACAGACCCCAGACCACACCCCTAAACTAATATGGACCTCAGAGTCACAGACAATACACGACACTCGCCCCGGGGTCAGGTGTTATCTGGGGAGAGGTAACTATTTTGATAGGGCACCGGGGAGATCTAGCTGCTCATCCTTTAGGTCTCCCTTGTCTTTGGAGGCTCCGGACACCCGGGAGAGGTGATATATAAATCTACACGTTTTCATACACTTGGCCCCAGTGGGCTCGGCCTCACCTTCCTCGCAGTGACGTCCCTGATATCCCAGAGGACACAGACACATGTAGGAGTCAGCGGACCTGGAGGTGCAGGTGCCGCCATTCACACAGGAGGCGTCATCACAGACCCCGATACTGCAGTCACCTGCGGACCATAGACAAGAGGGTTATAGACAGATACAGAGTGCACCCTATAGGACTGCTATATACAACAACTCACCCACATCCGCTCCACTGAGGGCCCGTCCCAGGGGCCACTGTCTCATGTCAATGTTCCTGCCATTCACAGACAGAGACTGGACACAGCCCTTAAAGCCCCGATTGGTCCCTGCTGATTTTACCAGCCAGTAGATGCTGGGGGCGCCACCGAGATAAAAGGGGGTCCTGAAGGTGATCTTACTGTACTGACCCTGGAGGAGGCGAGAAGAAACCAATACTGTCATACAATGCAGATTACTATAGATGGGGATCTATCTATCTATCTATCTATCTATCTATCTATCTATCTATCTATCTCCTATCTATCTATCTATCTATCTATCTCCTATCTATCTATCTATCTATCTATCTCTCTATCTATCTCCTATCTATCTATCTATCTATCTATCTATCCGTCTCCTATCTATCTATCTATCTATCTATCTATCTCCTATCTATCTATCTATCTATCTATCTATCTATCTATCTCCTATCTATCTATCTATCTATCTATCTATCTATCTCCTATCTATCTATCTATCTATCTATCTATCTCCTATCTATCTATCTATCTATCTATCTCCTATCTATCTATCTATCTATCTATCTATCTCTCTATCTATCTCCTATCTATCTATCTATCTATCTATCTATCTATCCGTCTCCTATCTATCTATCTATCTATCTCCTATCTATCTATCTATCTATCTATCTATCTCCTATCTATCTATCTATCTATCTATCTCCTATCTATCTATCTATCTATCTATCTATCTATCTATCTATCTCTCTATCTATCTCCTATCTATCTATCTCCTATCTATCTATCTATCTATCTATCTATCTATCTATCTATCTCCCTCCTATCTATCTATCTATCTATCTATCTATCTATCGAACAACTGAAATAAACATCAGGATAAGATTTTACCGGAGATCTCCCAGACACCGCCGCGCCATTGTCTAGCTTGATCCAGCCATTTAGACCTTCTCTGTACAGTGTTACAATGTGCCAGGTTCCTGGTTTGATTTTACTCTCACTTGTGATGACTGCCGTCCCAGTGCCGCAATTATACCTGGAAAAGAAGAGGTTAATTGTATAATTGTACAAAAATAGGGAAATCCAATTGATCCATTAATCCATTGATATTGTCTAAAAGTGAATCTTCAAGATTGAAAATTATGTGCAGGTTAAATTGTATCTATCTGCAGTCACCACTAGGGGGAGCTCCGGAGCTTACTGTGTACTGTATAATACCACAGTATGCAATAGGCTCTTGAGCTCCCCCTGGTGGTGGCTGCAGGAAGCAGAATTTTACAATGCAATTTATTTATGTCTGTGCAGGGGATTTGGAGCTTTGTATCGGATCTGTGACCACCATAAAATATATAAATAAATTATACGGAACAGAATATTGAACGATTTACATTATCATGGTCTTCACTCCGAAATATCTTCTCTAGGTGTCTTACCGGAACTGGACGCTTCTGCGAATAATGGCCAATGACATGAAGTCTCCTCGGCCGTACTCATTTTCCCCACAGTAGAGAAGTAAGCCGTCGTCACCTTGAGCCTGAAAACCAACATGGACACATAAGGCTCTGTCCAGAGACCCACATCATCACAGCTAATCCTTAAAGGGATTGTACAGGTTTCGAAAAACTTGGCTGCTTTCGTCCAGAAACAGCGCCACACCTGTCCACAGGTGCAGTGAGGTATTGCAACTCCTTCACTTCAATGAAGATGAGCTGCAATACCACCTATGGACATGTGTGGCGCTGCACAGACTATCTGTACCCTGAATTATTGCAAGCCAGCTAAGCTGGAGGGGGCCTGTCTGCCAACAAGCTTGCTGACTGTTTCTAATGACTTCCAGATGAGCTTCCAGAATGATAATCTGTATATACTGCTATATACTGTATATCGGCAGCAGGTGGCCATGTCCTACGTGACACCATACATTACCTTGAACTCCACAGTGATTTGGAAGGTCTGATATGAATTCTTCAGTGGCTCGAATGTCACGTATGAGTGACCGTAAAACTGCGGATACTGAACGTTAATATCTGAAATAGAAAATGTTACATATTCAGACTGGTCACAGGCCATGAAAAATAATGTGCTTCCTGCATCCGCCACTAGGGGGAGCTCAGGAGCTTACTGCGTACAGTTTATACATTAAATTCTATCATCACACAGTCTGCAGTAAGCTCTAGAGCTCCCCCTAGTGATGACTGCAGGAACACAGACTGTTATCCTGTAATTCTTTGCAGAGGTTTTGGAACTTTGTATCAGAAAAACAAAGGATTGACCACTATAAAGTTATATCAAGAAATAATTCAGAACTGAATTTTGGACCTAATGATAAAATTTGGAGAGTCCCTTTAAATTTTTGGTTGCCTAGAACCACTTTACGTCCTATTGGTCACAAGGTTTATCTTGAGGGTGTACCGCTCAGGAGTCAAGGAAAGTCTAACTTGACCCCAGCTTTGTTTTATTACATTACTTACACATTACTATATGCAAAAATAATTTGCCTTTCAGGAATCGGGAAAAGTTGGGTGCTGAATTTGACATGGGTTCAGTTCCTTTTGGAATATCGCTGGTTAATAGTAATGGTTATTATCTAATATAGTCCATCATTGATCTGGAGGACATGCGGCCGAGGCTACGG
This sequence comes from Leptodactylus fuscus, assembly GCF_031893055.1. NCBI lineage: Eukaryota > Metazoa > Chordata > Amphibia > Anura > Leptodactylidae > Leptodactylus > Leptodactylus fuscus. The sequence continues at coordinate 17,859,623 of NC_134265.1, forward strand.
GGAAGGTCATGTGAATGCCCCATATGTACAATGTGCCCGCGGGTGGTGGGAGAGCCGTGACGCACCGCTATGTCCACATTGATCTCATAACAAGCACATGGGACGTGAGATCTCGGGGCAGAAGATGAGGCCGCGCTGCAAAACTAGACCCAGCCTGGTGACCTAAAATAAACCTGAAAGGCCATGTATAGAGACATATGGACGGGGGACCCCTTTATGAGGCAGAACGGGCGGTGGTCTACTCTGCAGAACCTAGAAGAACCAGAGAAGAACCCCCAAGACTAGTACGATGAAGTAGCGCACAACCTATATAGAAGGCCATACCATGCTGACACGTCTCTCCGCCTTTCCCGAGGTTACAGTGGCATTGTGAGCCCCCGCGGTCATAGTCATTAAGACAGAAGCTATCGGCTGGGCAGACAGTTTCTTCACATGCCAGATCGAAGAGTCTTGGAGGAGAAACCATTGTATTTTTCCTAGCAGGTCTTGTGGTGGTGGCTCTAGTAGTGGTGGCTCTAGTGGTGGTGGCTCTAGTGGTGGTGGCAGTCGTGGCCGTAGTTGGAGGAGTTGTCGTTGGTTTTGCCATGAATGGAGAAGTCACAGTGGCCGCCACAGTGGTCGTTCTCAAAGGGACTATCTTTGTGTAGGTCCCCGGAGTCATCTTAGAGTCTATCACAATTTTTTTGTTGCCTCCTCTACTACGAGAAAGTGGTTTAACCTGTGGAGACAGTCACAGAGACTTAAGAAGTCCTCCAAGAAGAGGAGACAAGAACATCCCTACATCCTACCAGAAATTCCCGAGCCAAAAATTGCCAAACCTAAAGAGATCTACCAAGATAAGGAAGACCTTCTAGGGAGACCATTAAAAGGATCACCAAAACTATTTTTGTTTGCCCACTTGACCAAGCCAAGTGTTTAGTCCAAGCCAGAGGTCAGTCACCATCTTATGCTCGTCTGCGTAGAGGGCTGATGGGTGCACCATGAAGACAATAGGGCACAGCTATGGGCTCCTACATGAAGACCACATATGCCACCAGCCAGGGTGTAGTAAGAACCCAACACTTCAAATTCAACTTTGTATCTAGGATTCTTCTACAGAATCTGAGGTTACTTCTCCTCCAGCCCCAACGTGTTCCTAGATGTGACATCACTTCCAGTCTGGGTGACCACCATCTCATTCCTTGTATCCACACGTGCTCAGGTAGTCACAGCAAGTTCTATACGTTACAAGACCTCTCCTGAGATTTTGTTTAAGGTTCCTCCCATTTAGGACAAAAGGGGTCAAGTGCAGGAACAAGAAAGATTGGGGAGACCTCTATATTTCTAGATCCAAGACAAATAATAATAATACAATTTATACATATATTGCCAAAATATTCCGCAGATATTTCACATTGGGTTAACCCTCTCGCAAATTATTCTATGTGACCCCCCCTCCCCCGCATTATCTTCTTGTATATCACCGTAGGTCATTTCCTATCCCTCTATGGGATCTCATGCTCTTATATGTCAAATCAGACAGCGAATTAGTTCAAGCCTTCGCTCCGGTACACGCTCGCCTCTCTGACGCTCTTGGTAAAGGTTAAAGGTATCGGAGTCTTATATTACTACAGTCCGTACATCAGATCTTATCTTGTAATCTGACATTACCTGGAATTACAAGAATTGTCCTCGTCTAGGAATCATCTCCTATTATATTCAGTTGTTTCGGCGTTACCTTGTTCAATCAGATCTAAGGCTGAGTGGGCTATTTAAGGAATCTTCTTCCATAGGAAGGTGCCTTAGCAATCAGGTTCCCTGATTTTGGATCTTTTTATTATACCTGATTCTGCCTATCCTGACCTCTACCTTAATGACCTTTATGAACAAACTCTGCCTGCCTTGACCTTTGTCTGGATCTCCATCATGAATGAAGTTTGCGTTTCCTGAGCTCTTTCTGGATTACCATTATGAACAACCTCTGCCTGCCCTGACCTGTCTCTGGATTACCATTATAAACAAACTCTTCCAGCCTTGACCTCTGTCTGGTTGCCATTGTGAGTGAACTTTGCCTGCCCTGAGCTCTATCTAGATTACCATGTAGAACAAACTCTGCCAGTCCTGACCTTTGCCTGGATTACTACCATAAAGGAACTCAGCTTGCCTTGTCCTCTGCTTGCCGGGTTTACTATTATGAATGGACTCTACCTGCCCTGACCTCTGCTTGGATTATGAAAAAACTCTGCCTGCTCTGACCTTGGCAAGTCTCTTGACTAAATTTTTGTCAGTCCCTTGGTTCTGAGGCTTCACTCAACCAGGTGATAGCAACCTGGTAAAGTGATCTCCAGATCCCCCACATGGGGATTAAAAAGTGACAACCAGAGGACTACATAGACGACACCCCTTGGAGTTGCCCAAGTCAAATCTGTTGACACAGGGAGCGCCATACCAGCAACGTTACAGTGATTACATAATAAATATTATTACATTTACATAAATTAGCAATTTGCCGAAACATATCAATGTACCATGAAAGTGATAACCAGGGCACAGAGATCAGATGTACCTAAGACCTTGTGTTATAGGCATAATGTCCTGACCGGTCACATAGTAATAACATACAAAGATAATAAACTCTGCTGTATACTTACATCATCTATGTAGATATCATCATCAGAGTCATCAATGTTGTATCCGTCATCATCCCCTGTACTAGGGTCTGTAACATATCCGTCCACATATCCTCCAGATCCCAACTCATCGCTCCCTGCAATGAAAGAGATAGGACTGGAAATGACTGGGATGACCTATAGGGGGCACTGCTATAGAACAGAACTGAAGGAGTGAATGAGTTATAATTATTACATACTACAACCCCCATTATCCAATATATTGGCAGGAAGCTGGTGATTGTGCTTTTCCTTTAAAGAAATCACATAATAGAGTTCTTGTAGCATGGGTATGTTAAGAGCAGGACTAGGGTGGGAATTGCTATTTAACCACAGATATCATACAGCCACCACTAGGGGGGAGCTCACTACATATGGATTAAGGAAAATGTTTGTTTTGGTACCGTGTTAGCCAGTCATAATGATGACAGAATATGACGTTTCGAAGCTTCCTCTGAGCTCCTTCTTCAGATATAGCTAAAAACACTTTCTAGAGGCTGCATATTTATAATGATTTATTATTATTATTTATATTATGATTATAAATATGCAGCCTCTAGAAAGTGTTTTCAGCTATATCTGAAGAAGGAGCTCAGAGGAAGCTTCGAAACGTCATATTCTGTCATCATTATGAGTTAGCCATTAAAAACGGTATCACCTACTGAAGACTTACATATGGATTATACAGCCACCACTATGGGGAGCTCACTACACATGGATGTATACAGCCACCACTACGAGGAGCTCACTGTATATGGATTATACAGCCACCACTAGAGGGAGCTCACTATATATGGATTATACAGCCACCACTAGGGGGAGCTCACTACATATGGATTATACAGCCACCACTAGGGGGAGCTCACTGCATACAGATTATACAGCCACCATTAGGGGGAGCTCACTACACATGGAATTATACAGCCACCACTAGGGGGAGCTCACTGCATATGGATTATACAGCCACCACTAGGGGGAGCCCACTGCATATGGATTATACAGCCGCCACTAGGGGGAGCTCACTACATATGGATTATAAAGCCGCCACTAGAGGGAGCTCACTACATATAGATTATACAGCCACCACTAGAGGGAGCTCACTGCATATGGATTATACAGCCACCACTAGGGGGAGCTCACTGCATACAGATTATACAGCCACCATTAGGGGGAGCTCACTACATATGGAATTATACAGCCACCACTAGGGGGAGCTCACTACACATGGATGTATACAGCCACCACTAGGAGGAGCTCACTGCATATGGATTATACAGCCACCACTAGAGGAGCTCACTATATACAGATTATACAGCCACCACTAGTAGGAGCTCACTGCATATGGATTATACAGCCACCACTAGAGGAGCTCACTACATATGGATTATACAGCCACCACTAGGGGGCGCTCACTGCATATGGATTATACAGCCACCACTAGAGGAGCTCACTATATACAGATTATACAGCCACCACTAGTAGGAGCTCACTACATATGGATTATACAGCCGCCACTAGAGGGAGCTCACTACATATAGATTATACAGACACCACTAGAGGGAGCTCACTGCATATGGATTATACAGCCACCACTAGGGGGAGCTCACTGCATACAGATTATACAGCCACCATTAGGGGGAGCTCACTACATATGGAATTATACAGCCACCACTAGGGGGAGCTCACTGCATTATGGATTATACAGCCGCCACTAGGGGGAGCTCACTACATATGGATTTATACAGCCACCACTAGGGGGAGCTCACTACATATGGATTATACAGCCGCCACTAGGGGGAGCTCAATGCATATGGATTATACAGCCACCACTAGGGGGAGCTCACTGCATACAGATTATACAGCCTCCATTAGGGGGAGCTCACTACATATGGAATTATACAGCCACCACTAGGGGGAGCTCACTACATATGGATTATACAGCCACCACTAGGGGGAGCTCACTACACATGGATTTATACAGCCACCACTAGCAGGAACTCACCATTTATTCATTGTACAGCAACAACTAGTGAGAGCTTACTACACATGGCATTATATACTCACCACTAGGGGGAGCTCGCTGTATATATTTACGTAGCTTGAATCCCAAAATCTCAGTGTAGTGAGCTCCTCCTAGTGGCGACTGCAGGCAGATGCTGTCATTATTTGATAAGCAGGTTAGTACTTGGCCCCCTCTCCACAGAGGCCCCATGGTAATTCTGCGCTCGGCCTCTAGGGTACACACGCTACCCGCATTGGTGCCTCCTGAGGATGCAAAAATGTTGTTTCCCGCACATTCCCTCCGCACTTGGCTCGGAGATAAATCCGCATAGAGAAACATTTCAGATTTTTCCAATCAATACGATGAGCATTGGAAGTGAATTCAATTACAGCGTCTATAATAGGCCTTGTGCCGGGCGAGGACGTAACGATCGCTCCACAGGACTGATCGATGCCGACATCGCGCCCCCTCCCCATTATATGTATTTCCTGCTTATTATAACCCGCCGCTGCCTTTTCATATAGTTGTGATGGATTGAAAGACAGAAGGCGCGTTGGATGGCGTCCGCGGCGCCTCTTGTGTACGGGATTATGGAATTAATGATAGAACATTACATAGAAATAGTCAAAGGAGGAAAATAAAACGTAAAAAATCCACAGACAATCAGAAGTATTAAGATGGCGGTCACGTCTCCTTATTTTACACAGCGACTCAAAATACACCGTTCAATGGCGATCGGCTGCAAGACGTGCGGATAATGGGAGGTGATCAGTGTAGTAATGGACGAGATAACAAGTGTTTAGTATGGGGCGGCGCACGGGATTGCGGCATAATTACGGTATTACCGTGTCTAAAGAGTCACCTCTGTATTCAGTAAGACCGTGTTCAGACTAATGCAACTATTACACAAGTTTCTCCATATAATCACCTCCCCAGCACATATCCATACAAGTATATACGCCATAGACCAGTGATCCTGGATTGTCTCAGCTAATGTTACTTTACAGTTACTCCTGGCAGAATCACATGTAAAACCAGTAGTAGTAACAATGGATAGGGGAGGGGCAGATATCTGCTTATTGTACACGCCCACAGCCTGAGAGACAAATGTAAAATGAGCAGAAGCCATAATGGGACTATACAGCAGAAAAACTGATAGGGCATCATGTATGAGACTTACAGAGTCATATAAGAGACGGCCCAGCAAAACCCCGAAGATCAACTGGTCATGAAAACTGAGGGACGCTCTAATGTTTACAGCAGTTACTGTGACTTGCAGGTAACTCCAAATCACCATGAAGTCCTAGCCATAAAGTGAAGCTCAAGCGAGCGTAAAATCACTATATTATATGGATCTACAGTGTAAGTATATGTATTATCCCTGTACTGTGACATCACTGTGTGTATTATCCCTGTACTGTGACATCACTGTGTGTATTATCCCTGTACTGTGACATCACTGTGTGTATTATCTCTGTACTGTGACATCACTGTGTGTATTATCCTGTACTGTGACATCACTGTGTGTATTATCTCTGTACTGTGACATCACTGTGTGTATTATCTCTGTACTGTGACATCACTGTGTGTATTATCTCTGTACTGTGACATCACTGTGTGTATTATTCCTGTACTGTGACATCACTGTGTGTATTATCTCTGTACTGTGACATCACTGTGTATATTATCCCTGTACTGTGACATCACTGTGCGTATTATCTATGTACTGTGACATCACTGTGTGTATTATCTCTGTACTGTGACATCACTGTGTGTATTATCTCTGTACTGTGACATCACTGTGTGTATTATCTCTGTACTGTGACATCACTGTGTGTATTATCTCTGTTCTGTGACATCACTGTGTGTATTATCTCTGTTCTGTGACATCACTGTGTGTATTATCTCTGTTCTGTGACATCACTGTGTGTATTATCCTGTACTGTGACATCACTGTGTGTATTATCTCTGTACTGTGACATCACTGTGTGTATTATCTCTGTACTGTGACATCACTGTGTGTATTATCCTGTACTGTGACATCACTGTGTGTATTATCCTGTACTGTGGCATCACTGTGTGTATTATCCCTGTACTGTGACATCACTGTGTGTATTATCTCTGTACTGTGACATCACTGTGTGTATTATCTCTGTACTGTGACATCACTGTGTGTATTATCCCTGTACTGTGACATCACTGTGTGTATTATCTCTGTTCTGTGACATCACTGTGTGTATTATCTCTGTTCTGTGACATCACTGTGTGTATTATCCTGTACTGTGGCATCACTGTGTGTATTATCCCTGTACTGTGACATCACTGTGTGTATTATCCTGTACTGTGACATCACTGTGTGTATTATCCCTGTACTGTGACATCACTGTGTGTATTATTCCTGTACTGTGACATCACTGTGTGTATTATCCCTGTACTGTGACATCACTGTGTGTATTATTCCTGTACTGTGACATCACTGTGTGTATTATCCCTGTACTGTGACATCACTGTGTGTATTATTCCTGTACTGTGACATCACTGTGTGTATTATCCCTGTACTGTGACATCACTGTGTGTATTATCCCTGTATACATTAGAGATCTGGTTACTTTTCTCTCTGCCTCTCTCATACTTCTGTACACATGACCGGGCGATTCTTCGGGTCTTGGACGTTCTCGGTGTATAAATTACATTCACAGATAAAAGTTCGGAGTTAGTTTCCATCACATTGCGGAGTTTTTCTTTCTTTTTCCTGCTTTTGTCTGGGATAACAAGTCTCGGGGGGGACATTCGCCGGTCCCCAAACACACAAACGTCTATTACTATTTCTCTTGAAATGTGAATCGGTCTCGGGGGGCGGGGGATGGGATATGGCGGGGTCTTCTGGGACTCCATTGTTAATAAACATCTCCCTCCTCCTTGTTAGACCCATCACAGCCTTCGGCAAATCTTCGTGAAGTTTTGGATGATTTAATTTGCAGAGGGCGCGCTCGCCACCGCGGCCGCATCCAGGAGTGTAAATAGGACACGCTGTGTGTTGTGTATGAAGCCTGCGGAATAATGAGCTACGTCTGGTAAGAGGACGCCGATGCCTTCCCTTTATTTCTTCTCGTAAAGAACAATTCTACAAAGTCGCCTTATTTATTCGCATCCCCGGCGGATCGGGATTTAGTAGCGTCTGGATGGAACCGCAATTTGTATACAATCTATCGTGTGTATGTTACGCCCACTACCGAGGATTAGTACAGAAGCCAGAAGTACCGAAAGCCTGAGGAAGGAGCGTCCACATCACAAACACATGCTCCCTCTCTATCACAGACTGCTCCGCAAGCCCCCCTCTTACAGACTGCCCCCCATGTCCCTCTTACAGACTACCCCCCATGCCCCCCTTACAGACTGCCCTCCTTACAGACTGCCCCCCATGCCTCCACTTGTAGACTGCTCCCCATGCTCCCTCTCTTTTACAGACTGCTCCCCATGCCCCCCTTACAGGCTGCCCCTATGCCCCCCTTACAGACTGCCCCCATGCCCCCTAACAGACTGCCCCCATGCCCGCTTACAGACTGCTCCCCGTGCCCCAACCTTTTAGACTGCTCCCCATGCCCCTCTCTTTTACAGACTGCTCCCCATGCCCCTCTCTTTTACAGACTTCTCCCCATGCCCCTCTCTTTTACGGACTGCTCCCCATTCCCCCCCTTGCAGATTGCTCCCCATGCCCCCCTTTGCAGACTGCTCACCATGCCTCCTCACTTATACATACTTCTCTCCATGCCCCTTTGCTGTCACAGACTGCTCCCCATGCCCCTTCTCTCTCTTTTACAGACTTCTCCCCATGCCCCCCTCTTAAAGACTGCTCCTCATTACCCCTCTCTTTTAAAGTCTTCTCCCCATGCCCCCTGGCAGACTACACCCCATGCCGCCACTTGCAGACTACTCCCCATGCCGCCACTTGCAGACTGCTCCCCATGCCCCTCTCTTTTACAGATTGCTCACCATGCCCCTTCACTGTCACAGACTGCTCTCCATACCCCCTTATCAACTGCTCCCCATTCCCCCTCTCTTTCACAGACTGCTCCCCATGCCCCCCACTTCCAAGCTGCTCCATACGCTCCTTCTCTTTCACAGACTGCTCACCATGCCCCTCCGCTGCCACAGAATGATCTCCAAGCCCCCTCTATAGGACAGACTGCTCTCTATACCTCCTCTCTGACACAGATTGTTCCCCATGCCTCCTCTCTCTCACAGGCTACTCCCCATTTCCCAATTCTGCTGCACAGTTCTCCCAATGCCACTCATGTTACTGACTTTTTTCCATGCTCCCTTCTCTCGCACAGCCTACTCTTAGTTCCCTTTTCTCCCAGAATGCTTCTCATGGTTCCCTTTCTCTCACAAACTGCTCCCTATGTTGCTGTACATTGCACAGACTACTCTCCATGGTTCCCCCTCTTCTCTGTTGTGATTATTGAGTTGAGTACAGGGAAGAGATAGAGAGAACTGTGCAGCTGTAACTGTATGGCCACACAGTTCTCTCTATGATTGGGCACAGGTTCTCTCTGCCTGCTCATTAACAGTTTACAATGTTTACAAGTTTCCAATAGGAATTGGATCTATTGTAAGACCCCCACGCTAAGCCTACTTGAATTAGAACAAAAGGCAGATCCAGGAACCCTAAGGTAGGAGCACCAACGAGAGAGGTGCAAGACATAAGACGCTTGTGTTACCAAAAATAACCTCATTTTTAAACCAATGGGTTTTTTTGTTAAAAATATCCTACTAATATTATAAAGGTGAAAGTATGTGTGTTTGGGTCACATGCGGGGCGGGGTGATGGACGCTGTGCGCTACAGAGGGGGTGGAGCTATAGACGCACAAGCCGACCGCCGAGTGACAGGAAGAAGATGGCGTCACGTATGCGGAGGACACAGCAGGCAGCCATCGGTGAAGCCCGCCGCCCGGCCTGGAGAAGTAAGTCCTCTGGGGCCCCAGGGGTGGGAAACTGAAGGAGTGACTGGGACACACATCCCCAAGCCGCCATCTTCCCCTAGCATGGCATGCATGGCCTGCAGACTGCAGACCCTAAGCACAACATCACACTAGGCGCACGGAGGGTGGGGAGGAGAAGGCCGAGGCTTGAGGGTGGGGAGGGGAGTCCGTGGTCGCGGGGGTGGTGGGTTTACTGTAAAGGAGGTCGCAGCAGGGGGGGGTTGTAAAGGGGCTGGGGTCACGGGGGGGGGGGGGAGGCTTCCCGTAAAGTGGGACAGGGTATGGGGGGTGGAGAGGGAACTGGGGTCATGGGGGGCCAGGTTGTGCAGGGGGTGCAAAGGGGGCCGACACCGGGGTCGCAGGTAGGGGGGAAGGGGGCCGGAGTTGCGAGAGAGGAAAGAGGGCCGGGGTTGTAGAGGAGGGGTGGTGGAAAGGGAGCCCGGGGTTGCTTGGGCAGTGGAAAGGGGCCGGGGTTGTGGGGGGTGGTGGAGAGGGGGTCGGGGGGAGAGGGGTTGGAAAAGGGACGCAATGGGGGGGCCAGAGCCCATGCTACAGGTGGGTCGCGCAAAGCGGGAACGCTTCCGCGGACGAAGTCGCAGGTACTGCTAGTATTAAAATAATTTCTGATGATGAACTTTTATGAATTTGTACAAATGTTACAGTGGACGAACCTGTAAAGCTTGTATAGTAGAGTGATACAAATAATCTGAGACCGTATAAAACGTAAGTCTCTGCCCAACAAACCATACAAGGCCAGGAACACTTCTCCGGCTCTGTTATTTAAGCATCACTCACTAAGGAATTTCTGCTGATATCACATGCGAGCGGCCGGCTCGGGGACAGTCTGCAAATGCAGCTCCGGCAACAATTACATCAATCTGCATTCAGGCCAAAAACAGTTAATATAATAATCTGTGAGAAAACCGAAAAAAAAAAAAAAAAACAGGTTCTTACAATGCAAAGAATCTCTCCAGGTCACGGACAGGTCTCAAGGCTTCAATCATCCACAGGTTAAATGTGAGGAGTTCACGGAGGGGCATTCAATCTCCTGGCCCTAATGCCCCCGCCTGCTGCTCGCCGCAGCGTAATTCCATCTATTAATATTGCAGAGGGTGACAATGGCAATGGCCAGTGATCCAAATATAAGTCTGAGCACAAGCCTCCTGAGGAAGGACATGGAAAAGGATTTGTATTTGCTCTGAAGGCTGCACGATATTACCTGGACCTGAGATTTAATCATCTCCAGCAAAACCCCGAAGCAAAAGGAAGCTGAAAGTAGCCAAGAGGTGATTCTTGTTATAGAACACAATTCTCTACCAAGTGCAAGGGAAAAAGTTTATAAGAAGAATCAATAGTTTGAGAAAATCTACCGAATGTTTCCCTTCCATAATATAAGACTTCACTAGGGCTGCCCATATACTCTCGAATTGACTACCTTACCTTAGTAAGCATAAAGTGACAGAACCCAACACTTCTGAACTGGCTCCTCCCGTACATCCTACTCTTCCTTCCCTTTTCTCCCAGAATGCTTCTCATGGTTCTCTTTCTCTCACAAACTGCTCCCTATGTTGCTGTACATTGCACAGACTACTCTCCTGCAGCTGTAAGTATGGCCACACAGTTCTCTCTATGATTGGGCACAGGTTCGCTCTGCCTGCTCATTGAAGTTCCTGCCTGTCAGTATGTATGCTATTTGTGCTTGGTGCAAGTGGGTTACAGCAGTTCAATTTGTGCAGAATCTTATCTTTAAAATGGCACCAGGATCACAGTTCTAGGTACTATACATCCAGAGATAGAGCTGTTGGTATAAAGGGCGTATCTCTGTTACGTCTCTAGCACTTGAAGTTCCTGCCTGTCAGTATGTAGTATGCTATATGTGCTTGGTGCGAGTGGGTTACTGGATTTCAACTGAGTTCAATTTGTGCAAAATCTTAAAGTGGTACCAGGATCACAGCTCTAGGTACTATACATCCAGAGATAGAGCTGTTGGTATAAAGGGCGTATCTCTGTTACGTCTCTGGCACTTGAAGTTGCTGCCTGTCAGTATGTATACTATACGTGCTTGGTGCGAGTGGGTTACAGGATTTCAACTGAGTTCAATTTGTGCAAAATCTTAAAGTGGTACCAGAAATACAGCTCTAGGTACTATACATCCGGAGATAGAGCTGTTGGTATAAAAGGCGTATCTCTGTTACATCTCTGGCACTTGAAGTTCCTGCCTGTCAGTATGTATGCTTTATGTGTTTGGTGCAAGTGGGTTACAGGATTTCAATTTGTGCAGAATCTTATCTTTAAAATGGCACCAGGATCACAGTTCTAGGTACTATACATCCGGAGATAGAGCTGTTAGTATAAAGGACATATCTGTATTACATCCTTAGGACCTAAAGTGCCGCCTGTCAGGTCCTTGGTGCAAATGGGTTATAGGAGTTTTACAAGGGAGTTCAATTTGTGCAGAATCTTAGCTTTAACCCGGTACCAGGATCACAGTTCTAGCTGCTATACAACCGGAGATAGAGCCATTAGGGCTCTATTGATTTTGATTTTTGAATGTATCTTGGCACTTGAGGTGCCATCATCTCAGGATGTATGAGATGCATCCTTGGTAGTGGAACGATTAAAGGAGTTGTCCAGTTTAGAAATGCCCCTTTTGTAGACCTTATTAGAGATTTTTGAGCAATGGAGGACTGGGGTTTCATCTTTTAGCCACAGCTGAGAGCAGTTACAAGAAATATCTCTCAGTCCCTCTCTTAGTCCTGTCCTGCATTACAAAGACAACCCACTAATATGAACAAATACTGCACAATGCTAAGTTTCTCCTCTGGAGGCGCTGCAGGGAATGCTTATTGCCAGGTTACCCCACAAATTATAGTGGATTGGGGTCCCAGCAGGAAAATGATCTTATTATCAAGGAACCCATCCAATACCCAAAGATTGCAGTCACCCAACAGGGGCCCAAAGCCCCACATAAGCCCATATCTTGGTATAACATTTGGAGAGGGCCATTGGGCATGTTGGGTTTCAAAATCTTCAATCCTGGGATCCTGCTCAGATGAGCCATGTTCATGGAGTCAAGAAGATACTTAGTATTTGGCAGGTAGGAAGGTGATTCGTATTGCAGACATTAAGTTTGTGCCCCCTCCAGTAGATGATATACAGAGCTGAGTAATACGGAGGCACAAAACACATAACAGTAACATAACACTCACGGAACGTTCTGATGATGTCACTGGGAATCCCGAGAGGACTGGCTCCGAAAGAGTTCACTGCCTTTACTGCAAACTGGTACAGGGTGTCTGGTGACAAACCCTTCAGCACCATCGAGTCCATCTGAACCTGCTCTGTAATGGCGACCCAATCACTGTCTATATCCGGCCTAAGACAAAACAGGAGAGAAAAGAAGGATAAGCGAAGAACAGAACTCAGGAGAGAGGAGGAGAATGAGGATGTAACGGATTCAAGAAGGACTCACAGGCTTTCTCTATGAGTGGGGGGAGCAGGACTCACAGGCTTTCTCTATGAGTGGGGGGGAGCAGGACTCACAGGCTTTCTCTATGAGTGGGGGGGAGCAGGACTCACAGGCTTTCTCTATGAGTGGGGGGAGCAGGACTCACAGGCTTTCTCTATGAGTGGTGGGGGGGGGGCAGGACTCACAGGCTTTCTCTATGAGTGTGGGGGGGAGGACTCGCAGGCTTTCTCTATGAGTGGGGGAGCAGGACTCACAGGCTTTCTCTATGAGTGGGGGGGGTGCAGGACTCACAGGCTTTCTCTATGAGTTTGCAGGACTCACAGGCTTTCTCTATGAGCTTGCAGGACTCACAGGCTTTCTCTATGAGTGGGGGGAGCAGGACTCACAGGCTTTCTCTATGAGTGGGGGGGGAGCAGGACTCACAGGCTCTCGCTATGAGGGGGGGAGCAGGACTCACAGGCTTTCTCTATGAGTGGGGGGAGCAGGACTCACAGGCTTTCTCTATGAGGGGGGGAGCAGGACTCACAGGCTTTCTCTATGAGTGGGGGGAGCAGGACTCACAGGCTTTCTCTATGAGTGGGGGAGCAGGACTCACAGGCTTTCTCTATGAGTGGGGGGAGCAGGACTCACAGGCTTTCTCTATGAGTGGGGGGGGAGCAGGACTCACAGGCTTTCTCTATGAGTGGGGGGAGCAGGACTCACAGGCTTTCTCTATGAGTGGGGGGAGCAGGACTCACAGGCTTTCTCTATGAGTGGGGGGAGCAGGACTCACAGGCTTTCTCTATGAGTGGGGGGGTGGGGCAGGACTCACAGGCTTTCTCTATGAGTGGGGGGAGCAGGACTCACAGGCTTTCTCTATGAGTGGGGGGGTGGGGCAGGACTCACAGGCTTTCTCTATGAGTGGGGGAGCAGGACTCACAGGCTTTCTCTATGAGTGGGGGGTGGGGCAGGACTCACAGGCTTTCTCTATGAGTGGGGGGAGCAGGACTCACAGGCTTTCTCTATGAGTGGGGGGGAGCAGGACTCACAGGCTTTATATATGAGTGGGGGGGCAGGACTCTAAGGCTTTCTCTATGAGTGGGGGGAGCAGGACTCACAGGCTTTCTCTATGAGTGGGGGAGCAGGACTCACAGGCTTTCTCTATGAGTGGGGGGAGCAGGACTCACAGGCTTTCTCTATGAGTGGGGGGAGCAGGACTCACAGGCTTTCTCTATGAGTGGGGGGAGCAGGACTCACAGGCTTTCTCTGTGAGTGGGGGGAGCAGGACTCACAGGCTTTCTCTATGAGTGGGGGGGGGAGCAGGACTCACAGGCTTTCTCTATGAGTGGGGGGAGCAGGACTCACAGGCTTTCTCTATGAGTGGGGGGAGCAGGACTCACAGGCTTTCTCTATGAGTGGGGGGGGGTGGGGCAGGACTCACAGGCTTTCTCTATGAGTGGGGGAGCAGGACTCACAGGCTTTCTCTATGAGTGGGGGGTGGGGCAGGACTCACAGGCTTTCTCTATGAGTGGGGGGAGCAGGACTCACAGGCTTTCTCTATGAGTGGGGGGAGCAGGACTCACAGGCTTTCTCTATGAGTGGGGGGAGCAGGACTCACAGGCTTTCTCTATGAGTGGGGGGAGCAGGACTCACAGGCTTTCTCTATGAGTGGGGGGGAGCAGGACTCACAGGCTTTCTCTATGAGTGGGGGAGCAGGACTCACAGGCTCTCTCTATGAGTGGGGGGGAGCAGGACTCACAGGCTTTCTCTATGAGTGGGGGGGAGCAGGACTCACAGGCTTTCTCTATGAGTGGGGGGAGCAGGACTCACAGGCTTTCTCTATGAGTGGGGGGAGCAGGACTCACAGGCTTTCTCTATGAGTGGGGGGGAGCAGGACTCACAGGCTTTCTCTATGAGTGGGGGAGCAGGATTCACAGGCTTTCTCTATGAGTGGGGGAGCAGGACTCACAGGCTCTCTCTATGAGTGGGGGGGAGCAGGACTCACAGGCTTTCTCTATGAGTGGGGGGAGCAGGACTCACAGGCTTTCTCTATGAGTGGGGGGGGAGCAGGACTCACAGGCTTTCTCTATGAGTGGGGGGAGCAGGACTCACAGGCTTTCTCTATGGGTGGGGGGGGGGCAGGACTCACAGGCTTTCTCTATGAGTGGGGGAGCAGGACTCACAGGTTTTCTCTATGAGTGGAGGGACAGGACTCACAGGCTTTCTCTATGAGTGGTGGGGGGAGCAGGACTCACAGGCTTTCTCTATGGGTGGGGGGGCAGGACTCACAGGCTTTCTCTATGAGTGGGGGGAGCAGGACTCACAGGCTTTCTCTATGAGTGGGGGGAGCAGGACTCACAGGCTTTCTCTATGGGTGGGGGGAGCAGGACTCACAGGCTTTCTCTATGGGTGGGGGGGGCAGGACTCACAGGTTTTCTCTATGAGTGGGGGGAGCAGGACTCACAGGCTTTCTCTATGGGTGGGGGGGTGGCAGGACTCACAGGTTTTCTCTATGAGTGGGGGGAGCAGGACTCACAGGCTTTCTCTATGAGTGGGGGGAGCAGGACTCACAGGCTTTCTCTATGAGTGTGGGGGGGGGGAGCAGGACTCACAGGCTTTCTCTATGGGTGGGGGGGCAGGACTCACAGGCTTTCTCTATGAGTGGGGGGAACAGGACTCACAGGCTTTCTCTATGAGTGGGGGGAGCAGGACTCACAGGCTTTCTCTACGAGTGGGGGGAGCAGGACTCACAGTATTTCTCTATGAGTGGGGGGAGCAGGACTCACAGGCTTTCTCTATGAGAGGGGGGAGCAGGACTCACAGGCTTTCTCTATGGGTGGGGGGGGACAGGACTCACAGGCTTTCTCTATGAGTGGGGGAGCAGGACTCACAGGCTTTCTCTATGGGTGGGGGGGGGACAGGACTCACAGGCTTTCTCTATGAGTGGGGGGGGGAGCAGGACTCACAGTATTTCTCTATGAGTGGGGGGAGCAGGACTCACAGGCTTTCTCTATGAGTGGGGGGGGGGGGAGCAGGACTCACAGGCTTTCTCTATGAGTGGGGAGGTGGGGCAGGACTCACAGGCTTTCTCTATGAGTGGGGGGAGCAGGACTCACAGGCTTTCTCTATGAGTGGGGGAGCAGGACTCACAGGCTTTCTCTATGAGTGGGGGGGGGAGCAGGACTCACAGGCTTTCTCTATGAGAGGGGGGGAGCAGGACTCACAGGCTTTCTCTATGAGTGAAGGGGGGGGGAAGCAGGACTCACAGGCTTTCTCTATGAGTGGGGGGTAAGCTGGGTTGCTACTAATCTGCCATCACTGCGGCTTCCACAGGGTTACGCTTCTGATATTCCTTGCGGCGTACATGACGTCAGTGTCAGAGATGGAGGGGAGGGAGCTAATAAAGATTTTACTTTGGGGACAAGAAGCTTCAATCTACGTCACAATCCCAAAATATAAGGACAAAGAACTTCTCAGATTAACCCATCGTATGCAGGAAGATGCTGAAGGCAGAGAATTAGACACTTATTAGACACCTCCTCGCCGGCCTGGAATGAGTTGCCCTGTGAAACACTTGCTGCGGTACAACATCCATTTACAGTCACTAAATGTGGATGTGCCCCAGGAGAGACGCTCCGGGGAGAGACAGAGATTTATACGGCTCAGTGTCAAAAGATCAGTACACAAGAACCATCAGAGAGGAGCCGCCATGAAAGTCCACAGCCGCGCCTCACATGTCGCCCGCTTCACTGCAGAACTTCTCGCACTTTCTTCTTCTTCTTATGTTGTTTGTTTGTTTTCATTACTTTAGGGTTTTTTGCATTCTGAGTACGGAGAGATTCGCTCTATAGGACAAGCCTTAGGTCATAGAGTGCCCGAAAAGAGACAGCCATGGCCGGTACATTAGACAGGTAGGTCATAGAAAGAACTCTGCGGCCTCTATTGAATCAGACTATTGTGCAGTACCAGCAGTTGCAGGTCCCAGGGATGAAGTGGTTACTTACTTGAGCAATACTTGAGCGATTTGTGCAGCTGCTGCTGATGTTTCCAGTCTAGAAAATGCTTTGTGAGCTCGACAGCCTGAACTGTTACATTGTAGCAAACTAGTACATAGCTAGTTCTGCTCTCTGATACATTGTATCCAGTCTAGACAATGCTCTGTGAGCTCAACAGCCTGAACTCCAGACTGATACAATGTAGCAAACCACCAAGACATGATACAAATTTGTGTTGCTACCAACCTTCTATACGCCACAGAGTAATACTGAATCGGGGAGCTTCCTTCACCGCCGCCTCTCTTCCATGAAATGGCTACTTCCGTGTCTGACACGACTACGATCTGTGGCTGCATCGGGGGATCGGGCACCAGACACATATCTGTAGAGAACATATAGAGCAGAAAGGTGTAATAGATGAATCTGAAGTGAATAACTACCTATTAACCCCCGCCACTCTGCGTCCCCCGGGACACATCGGGGGGTTCGATCTCTAAGTGATTACCGCATTGATTCACAACATTCATTATGGCTCATTTGTAAAGTAAAACACTAGTGAAAATCAATGTGCAAGCGGCCGGGTAACAAGTCTGCGCTCTGCGGAGCTGATATCTATGTGTCCCCAGAGTCAGGCGTAATAGTCTGCAGGATAGAGCCAGGGCTGCGGCCGAGCGCTCCACCTCAGATACTACACCTGACATGACTAGTATGCCTTATATATAGCCCATATTACACTGCTACAGGCATATCCTCTGGCAATGTAATGTGCACAGAGGGCCGCACGGATTAAGCCGCCACCAGCAGACCTGTCAGCAGAAGCCGCATGTATCTGTAGGGCTCTCGTCCTGGAATTTTTGCAATCTGATCACATTCATGAGGCATTAGAGTACACCAGGCAGTACGGTTGGATGGTTTGTCTCTTACCTAACGATAGTGTTGATACGTCCCTCGGCATACTGGCCCGTCCTTTACCTGCCCAGTTATAGGCTCCGACACTGACCCGGTGCAATGTTCCTGGCTGTAAATCATTCAGGATGACTTTCTAATAGAAAAGACAGAAATATTTATGTTTCTCTCTATCCTTAGTAGAGGACATCAATTTTCGACCCATGGGTGTTTGAAGGGGACAGTTCACCACCTCCACCAACTCAAAATCTTTGCATCCTTTAATAGTCCATGTTCCACTGACTCTGGAGCAGTTGGAATTTTCTCTCTAACCCACACCGTTCCTGAGCAATCACTGCAGTTAGTGTCAGCACTGTTATGCTCCCTACTGTAAGGTGGGCGGTCTCTGTCTTTCTGCAGTAGTCTAGAACCGCCCACCTGACAGTAGGGAGCATAACAGTACTGAAACTAATTGCAGTGATTGCTCAGGACCAGTGTGGGCTAGAGAAAAAATTCCAACTGCACCAGAATCAGTGGAGCAAGGCCTATTGTTGGACGAAAAGAGCTGGAGGTGGTGGAGTTAGTGAAAGGGTCTCAGCACTTGTGGCTGCATGTTGGATCCCAACTAATAAGGTCTAGTGGTGATATAAATGGAAGCTCCCGGGGCTACAACATATAACATAGGGCCAGGTCTGGTCCTCCACAGTGTGAGCTATTCTTTATGGCATCTTATAAAAGGGAGCCCAAGAGACCTAATAGCACATATAGGAAGGGTTGTTAGTAGAGGAGTCATTATATAGAATGCATATACTGTATCTGATAAGGAACCTGTAAAGCTGTAAATAAGGAAACTAAGTCAATGACGGGAGCCATACTCCATCAATTGTCAGAAATGGGACATGACCACTGGTTGTGCATGCCCACTACTGCTCCATTCACTGTCTATGAGACCGATGGAGATAGAAGAGTAGAGTCCTCGTCTATCTTCATCAGTCTCATGCACGTTCTGGCAATGGATGGGGGTCCCAATGCTGGGACCCCACATCGATCCAGCAGATAACGCTTCAAAACCCCCTAGGAAAAAAAATCACAAAAAGTCCTATCAGAAAACAACGATCCTCAGTCCCCTTGTCAGTGAGTCAGCGAGACTGGTGTTTTTTCCCGTCCCTGACTGACAGATGGCAATGATGGTGCAAAATTCATCAGAACATTCTTGACGAACGTCCATGTGTGAACGCGATGACTCAGGGATACGGCTGCTGAAATCACAGGAAAACTTCTCTGCGCACCATCTGCTGCCGTCTTATCTTCTGCCAATATACAAGAGAGAGGCCCTATAGCAAAGACTGGTACAGGGTTTGGCCATCATAGGTAGAAGGTGCAGCTATGAGTCTGGTGGGACATCTTCTCTGTGCCCTCAATGTCTGGAGGATGCCAAAAAGCCAGTCCTCCTTGGCTGATACAGGGCAAACTTGGGTATTTTGGGCCTGTTATTTCCCTCTCTATACCCTTACCAGACCCTTCGGCCAAGATCCCACCCCATGACTTGATACCAATCCAGTTCCTCTATAGATGGGGTTCCCGCAAATGTTCTTCCACCTAGTAGCAATGGGGAAAGATATCTAGCTAGGGTTCTGGTAGTGATATGAATGCCAGTTTTGCACCAATCCACATTGGTTGGTTTACCTATAGACAGGGCAAGCTACATCTTCATCTTGGGTGTAAGGGTCTAGCGTCCCCTTCTATGTCCTTACCAGACCCTTCACCCAATATCCCACTTCATGACTTGGTAACAATGCAGTTCCTCCATAGATGGGAATCCCGCACAGTAGGAATGGTGCAGAAGGTGTAGCTAAGGGTCTGGTGGGGCATGTGCTCCAAGTGCTCAATACCAGTGGACAATCTGTCTTGGCTGGTGTACTAGGATACAAGGCAAGACATCTTGGGCCTGTTACTATCCACCTCCATACCCTTACCAGGACCCATCGCCCAATTCCACACCCCATGACTTGGTAACAAGTGATTTCCTCTGTATATGGGAGTCCTGCACAAGCTCTCCAACCAAGTAGCAATGGGTCAACCAGTGTAGCTGAAGGTCTGGTGGGGCATGTGCTTTGGGTGGTCAATGCCAACTCAAGAAGCTAGTCCAACTTGGCTGGTATAACTAGATACGGGTAAAGCTAAATCTTTGCTCTAGGTGAAGGAGTTTGGGTGTGTTCTTTCCTCCTCTATACCCTTACCAGGGAATTTCAACCAATGTCTCACCCCATGACTTCGTAACAATGCAGGCCCTCTACAGATGGGAGTCTTGTACAAGTTCTCCTGCCAAGTAGCTAAGGGTCTGGTGGGGCATATGCTCCATAGGCTCAATGCCAGTGGGTCACCAAGAAAGTGTACCTAGATCTTTGATTTGGGGCCTGTCAATTCCCCCTCCCTATCCTTATCAGAACTTTTAGCCCATACCCCACCCCATGACTTGGTACCACTGCAGTTTCTCCATCGATGGGAGTCTTGTTCAGGTTCTCCCACCTAATAGTGATAGTGATGAGACTGAGGACCCCATACCCGCCATTGCTATAAGGTCCATAAACAGCGCCCTCTAATAACCTTTGATGTAATAATACTATAGCTATACAACGCATCAGACATGGCCGAGGCCCGGCACTACTTACAAACATCTCCATCGCTTCCAGTTGCCCCTGAAATAGAAATGTCCATTGTTACTTTTATCTACAGATATCTTTACATCAAGTCAAGTACTTTGAAATCGGTGTGGCCTCCATTAGCGACTGAGACATCTCCAAAAGTCTCAATAGCTACATCAGTAAAAGTGCTCTCATCTAAGAGGTCACAAAAAGAGCAGGTCTCGGGCCTAAGTCAAGAGGAAGCCATAGGATCCGGCCCCGAGACAATACCAATAAGTAGTATAAATAGACCCCGGTACAGGATGTGCCTGCAAATAACTCTAAGTGACCTCTAAAGAACTGGGAAGGGGGCGAGTAAGAAAAAAACTAAAAGTTCTAGCCTTAAAGAAGACAAATAAGATAAAGAATAAGAAGAAAATTCTGTTCCCAGGCAGCTCTCCCCCTCTATCCTAGCAGGAAGTCTCAGCAGCAGAGTCTCTTCTGTGCTATGTGCTTGGGAATGGAAAGGGTTAATAGGGTCAGGGGCTAGGGATTTAGTTAAAGTTACCCCCCATCCTTTGGATAGGTGATTTATTTTTTGTCACCCCTTTAAGAGCTTTGCAATGACTCCGGACATACAAGGTCCACTCATTATAGATGATCCCCGGGGGGGTATTTTGCAGCAGAGTTATTTGGGACGCCGCAGCTTTAATAACCAGCGATCTTTAATCATTTATAGCATCGTCCTATAAATATTCCAGTAATTGTGTAACTCACCATATTCAACATCTCCAGTCTGAGGGGAACGTCCTGAGTCTGCTGTTTTACGTGTTTGCCGTTAATTACCTCGGTGTAGAAAACCTGCGAGAAAAACACCAAAAATTACAAGGAAGCAGAATAATAACTTATTAAACTTTTAATATCACGATAATGAAGGTGTCAGGAACGTCAATGGAAAGGCGCAAGGAAACGTATCACAGAATGGCGGAGATTAAATATTTAATGCATTAATACCGCCCTGTAAGCTGCAATATCCCCAAAGTGACCCGACCGGGGCAAGAAATGTACAATGAGAAAAACACTGGGAAATTTATGAAAATGATAAAGATTACATTATAGAGAGGGGCGATATGGGGTGTGGAGGTCTCACTGGGCTCAGGGGCCTTGGGGGGTCTTGAGGGGTCCTAAAAGACAAGTGTGTAACAGCAGGGGGCACCATAATGAGTATGTAACAGCAGGGGGCACCATAACGAGTATGTAACAACAGGGGGTGCCAGAACAAGTAAGTAACAGCAGGGGGCGCCATAACAAGTATGTAACAGCAGGAGGTGACAGAACAAGTATGTAACAGCAGGAGGTGCCATAACGAGTATGTAACAGCAGGAGGCGCCATATCAAGCATGTAACAGCAGGAGGCACCATAACATGTATGTAACAGCAGGAGGCGGCATAACAAGTATGTAACAGCAGGAGGCGCTATAACAAGTATGTAACAGCAGGAGGTGCCATGACGAGTATGTAACAGCAGGAGGCGCCATATCAAGCATGTAACAGCAGGAGGCCCCATAGCAAGTATGTAACAGCAGGAGGCGCCATAACAAGCATGTAACAGCAGGAGGCGCCATAGCAAGTATGTAACAGCAGGAGGCGCCATAGCAAGTATGTAACAGCAGGAGGCATCATAACATGAATGTAACAGCAGGAGGCGCCATAACAAGTATGTAACAGCAGGAGGTGCCATAACGAGTATGTAACAGCAGGAGGCACCATAACAAGTATGTAACAGCAGGAGGCGCCATAGCAAGTATGTAACAGCAGAAGGCACCATAACAAGCATGTAACAGCAGGAGGCGCCATAGCAAGTATGTAACAGCAGGAGGCGCCATAGCAAGTATGTAATAGCAGGAGGCACCATAACAAATATGTAACAGCAGGGGGCGCCATAACAAGTATGTAACAGCAGGAGGTGCCATAACGAGTATGTAACAGCAGGAGGCGCCATATCAAGCATGTAACAGCAGGGGGCACCATAACATGTATGTAACAGCAGGGGGCACCATAACAAGTATGTAACAGCAGGAGGCGCCATAGCAAGTATGTAACAGCAGGAGGCGCCATAACAAGTATGTAACAGCAGGAGGCGCCATAGCAAGTATGTAACAGCAGGAGGCGCCATAGCAAGTATGTAACAGCAGGAGGCGCCATAACAAGTATGTAACAGCAGGAGGCGCCATAGCAAGTATGTAACAGCAGGAGGCACCATAACAAGTGTGTAACAGCAGGAGGCGCCATAACAAGTATGTAACAGCAGGGGGTGCCATAACAAGTATGTAACAGCAGGGGGCGCCATAACAAGTATGTAACAGCAGGGGGTGCCATAGCAAGTATGTAATAGCAGGAGGCACCATGACAAGTATGTAACAGCAGGAGGCGCCATAGCAAGTATGTAACAGTAGGAAGCATCATAACATGTATGTAACAGCAGGGGGTGCTATATCAAGTATGTAACAGCAGCGGCTACCATGGCAAGTATGTAACAGCAGGAGGCGCCATAACAAGTATGTAACAGCAGGAGGCGCCCTAGCAAGTATGTAACAGCAGGGGGCACAGTAACAGACATTTTATGGACACCCCCTTTCATTATAAGCGTTGGTATCTACAACTGACCAGGGAAATTACACTCTGGCACGGCCCCTTTTAAAATCATGTTAGTACATGGCAGGGCCAAGTTCATCACAGTGGCAGTACCTTATCCTGCCTATACTGTATAAGAGAGTTAAAGGGATTTTCCGGGATTAGAAAAATATGACAGCGCCACTTCTGTCCACAGGCTAAGTGTGGTATTGCAGTTGCGCTCCATTAGCCTGAGTTACAATACCACATACAACCTGCGGACCAGTGTGGCGCTGTCTTTCTAAGGACGTGTCATTAATATTCCATTCCTGGACAATCCCTTGGTCAGTGTTGTCCACATCCCGGTAAACATCTTGTGAGATTACTCGCGGCGTCTTCGCTTTCTACACCTAATGATGAAAGGGCCGCGTGTTTGGCGTCTATTGCGGAGACACAATCATCTTTCTTCTTTCATCTTTCTGCTCGCTCCTTCCGGCTACATCCTCTTATTGATTAGCCTGTCTGCCCCATTGTTACTAATTAGGTGAAAATTGTCATCAAAGTGTAGCGGCGCCCCCTGTGGGACCCTCCTCTGCTCCCGGTATTATCTCCAGAGGATAAACTCATTTTCTGTTGCAATAAATGGCAGCGCTCTACGTCGCCTATCTCTCAGCTTCGATCCGCCGAAGCCCGGCTCCGGCTAATGATCCTGCAGGTAAAAATCCTCCTCGTTGCTGTCTGGGCCGTTGTGTATTTCGCCCCTGTTCACACTGGACTTCCGGCACCTGTAATTTATGATTTAATTTTTCATCAATACGTGTAATTGTTCTCTCACTTGTAGCCAATTCCAATCCCCGGGGGCCACGTACAATTAATTTTTACTGCGGCTTCTGCTTGATAATTTATTAACCTTGTCTCTCATTGTTTGGTTTCGCGTTGGATTTATCGCAGCGGCCGCGCTTTTGGCGGTGAATTTATCGGAGCGGTCGTAGTTTATGCAGATGGGTTTTAAATATGTGGCCCCTGAGAAACAATGAGGATGAAGAAACGTATCAGGCGAGAGAGAGAGGACGCCATAAAACACGCCGCTCTATTACTCCGCGTTGTCCTCTCCACTTAGAACACTGATGGATGGGGTTCCGATACTTACCTGAAGTCACTTAAAGGGGATGTCCACCCTGGGCAACTTTTTATAGGTTAATTTTTCACTAGATCGTGGTCGGAGTCTTGCTTTACTGACACAGAGCTCCAAATCCCCTGCGTAGGTGAGGTGGAGTTGGGTGCGTTTCATTGGGTCCAGGCAACCAATCAGATTTTCCCCTTACGGAGAGGCATACACACTGGATGGTTCCAAGTCTACAGGCGGCATTCTATACAATAAGTATAATGTAACAGTCCTTAAAGGGAATGTCCATGGAACCTAAAATTTCATCCCAGCCTTGCAGATGGATAGTTTAGGGTCACCTAACTCATACAGTGTTGCCCCCTTGTGGATCGTTACCTCCGTTGCCGAGATATGACAAGTTGTAAACAAGCAATTGATCTCTTTGAGCGCCGCCATTGTTCTACTGCTCATTTGCATACCGACAAAAAGAGCAATATCTCGGCAACGGAGGAAGCGAGCCACAAGGGGGAGACACCGTAGGATTCAGGTGACCGTAACCTATCTATCTGCAGAACTGGATGGATATGCTAGGGTCTGGTGACAACTAGAGATGAGCGAGTAGTACTCGATCGAGTAGGTATTCAAAATACTTGTACTCGATCGAGTACCACTCGCTATTTGAAGGTCAGATTCGATGCAGAACCAGTGTTGATTGGCCAAATGCTATACAGTGTATAGCATTTGGCCAATCAACACTGGTTCTTCTCTTACCGTTAGAAGTCTTCTCCCCGCGTCATCTTCCAGCTTTGAATTCACTCTGCTTAGGCTTCGGGCCTAGGCAGAGCCGAGCGCGCATGCCCGCTTACACTGTAAGCGGCCATTTTCTTGTAGCCCGGGCATGCGCAGTCGGCTCTGCCTAGGCCCGAAGCCTAAGCAGAGTGAATTCAAAGCCGGAAATCGACGTGAGGAGCAGAATCCAGCCCGACCCTCACTCGTGGACTTGGTAAGTACAATTTGATCGAATGTTACCTACTAGAGATGAGCGCCCGCACTCTCCTAAGCCCCGCCTTCGCTATAATACTAGTCGGGAGAGGGGCGGGGCTAATGAGAGTGTGGGTGGAGAGTCTCCCCACCCAGTACCCGCCCACACTCTCCTAAGCCCCGCCTTCTCTATAATACTAGTGGGGGATGGGCGGGGCTTATGAGAGTGTGGGCGGAGAGTCTCCCGCCCAGTACCCGCCCACACTCTACTAAGCCCCGCCTTCTCTATAATACTAATCTCTATTGCCTACCTACCCCTGAAACGAGTATTTTTCCCCCATAGACTATAATAGGATTCGATATTTGAATATTGAGGGGCTACTCGAATCGAATATTGGAATATCGAATAGTAAACTGTTCGCTCATCTCTAGTGACATCCCCTTTAAGAACTGTTACATTATTCTTATTGCAAGGATGCCTGCATGCGCAGAAGGCCAGCATGTAATACCAAATATCACCTGTAGTGGTTACTGTAGGGAATTGTATAATTACAGATGGTTCCTCCAGGGCTAACAGTTCATTGTCTTTACAGAATGAGCCCATGTCCGCACACTGATGCCCAGATCTGACCATTCCTTATGATTCTAGAGGTCTTTGTTCCTACAGATAGTGCCCCCTAGTGACCTACATTCATCAGTTATTCCGTTTCTTGAGTTTTCCACCCTCCATTGACTTACGGTGTATCCGTTGATGGTGCTGACGTGCTGTCGGGGCATCCTCCATTGTACACTGAAGGCCGTGCAGTTGATGGGCTCCAGGAGGATGTCCAGGGGGGGCCCCAGCCGCTCTGCAAAGACACAGAATCATAGAGTTAGGAAGGCATATAATACAGGGGGTACCTACTGGAGGGAGATTGGGAGATGACAACCCTGTGAGGCCACAAAAAATGATGCTAATGAAGAGTCTTAAGACTTGGGATCTACTTAGGATCCGTCCGGTATCAATCACAAGAGATCTCCATCAGCCGGCTGCCTACCAAATCTACTGTATAGAGCAATATTCCGTATAGGGTAAAAGGTGGCCCTATGGGGCCCCTAGACTTCCAGATCTTCTGACTGCTTGGTCAAGGGTAGTTTTACTAGTAGTCAAGTATCTTCCCTGTCCCTTGGATTGTTTGGATTCAGCAAGGATGGGGGAGCGTAAAATATCAGGGGCTCTATGGGGTAGGTGGTGGTGGAGAGAGATAAGGTGGCAGTAGGGCTGTGTGATAGGAGATAAGAGAGGTTACAAGGTGCCAGAAGCCCCGTAGGGAGGCAAAAAGTGTCATCAGGGTCTATGAGGAGTATATGGTGGAAGGGGTTCTATGGGGGTATTAGGTGGCAGGGGCTCTATGGGGTGGAGAGAGATAAGGAGGCAGTAGGGCTGTGTGATAGGAGATAAGAGAGGTTACAAGGTGCCAGAAGCCCCGTAGGGGGGCAAAAAGTGTCATCAGGGTCTATGAGGAGTATATGGTGGAAGGGGTTCTATGGGGGTATTAGGTGGCAGGGGCTCTATGGGGTGGAGAGAGATAAGGAGGCAGTAGGGCTGTGTGATAGGAGATAAGAGAGGTTACAAGGTGCCAGAAGCCCCGTAGGGAGGCAAAAAGTGTCACCAGGGTCTATGAGGAATATATAGTGTCAGGGGTTCTATGGGGTGGAGAGAGATAAGGTGGCAGGGGCTCTACATGGGTATTAGGTGGCAGGGGTTCTATGGGGGTATTAGGTGGCAGGGGCTCTATAGGGTGGGGGCGGTGGATGGAGATAAGGTGGCAGCAGTCCTGTGTGATAGGAGAGGTTACGAGGTGGCAGAAGCCCTGTAGGGGTCAGGGGGACAAAGTGTCCTGAGGGTCTCCATGAGGAGTATACGAAGGTAGGAGTTTTTTGGGGGGGTATTAGGTGGCAGGGGCTCTATGGGGTGGGAGGGATGAACAGAGATGAGGTGGCAGCAGTGGTGTGTGATAGGAGAGGTTACAAGGTGGCAGAAGCCCTGTAAGGGTCAGGGGGACAAAGTGTCCTGAAGGTCTCCATGAGGAGTACACAAAGTTAGGAGTTTTATGGGGGGTATTAGGTGGCAGGGGCTCTATGGGGTGGGTGGGGTGGAGAGAGATAAGGTGGCAGCAGTGGTGTGTGATAGGAGAGGTTACAAGGTGGCAGAAGCCCTGTAGGGATCAGGGGGACAAAGTGTCCTGAGGGTCTCCTTGAGGAGTATTAGGTGGCAGGGGTCTGTTGCAGGTATCGGGAGAACACTTCACTTTACACAGTTGGTTGCTTTGCCCCCGCATCATTGGGCAAGGTCATGTGACTTGGCTATTCTTATGTATTTCTGGACTTTCTGGAGACCGGCCCGTGCACTGACTCCTTATAGGAGGACCTAAGTCCATCCATAGGACAACTTGAGCGCCGCTCTCCTGTAGCACCTGATGTAGATGTCACCCTTCGATGGATTTGAACCCAGGACCCCAGGACTAGTAAAGCTCCAGTACTAACCACTGAGCCAATAGGAAAATATAGAGGCATCAAAATCCCAATAACCTAAGAATATGATAAGCAGCGCGGCCGAGCTAATACCTGTCACCACTAATAACGCAGAGGCCCCGCGCACTCCCGTATACTGACAGCTCAGATCAACTCAGATTCTTGGATTTGGCCGTCAACACAGGTTGAATTAGACAAGAAGCAAAGACTAAATGTAAATGAGTCGTCGCTGCCCCCCCCCCCTCCCCCGGCCCCAGGTGACTGTCACCGAAACTTTTATATCACTTTAATATTGAATTAACAGAGTGTGTTCTCCATCAGGGGTGAAGTGGTGGCTAACAATCCCCGGGAGGCGCCACATCAAACATGGGAGCCAGACATGACCTGTAAGGAAACATCACTGTCATCCTCTGTGGTTATAGCATCACTTACAGCCCTGCCAAGGAGGATGAGCGTATTACTGTACAACAAACTGCCACAATGCTCTGTGAGCTGAACACATCAGTAACAGCTGCACAAGTCTCTGTTTGCTACAATGAGGCCAGACTGTTGAGCTCAAAGAGCATTGTCTAGACTGGATACAATGTATCAGTCTGTAGACCAGGCTGTTGAGCTCACAGAGCATTGTCAAGACTGGATGCAATGTATCAGTCTGTAGACCAGGCTGTTGAGCTCACAGAGCATTGTCAAGACTGGATGCAATGTATCAGTCTTGAGTCCGGGCTGTTGAGCTCACAGAGCATTGTATAGACTGGATACAATATATCAGTCTTGAGTCCGGGCTGTTGAGCTCACAGAGCATTGTATAGACTGGATACAATGTATCAGTCTGGAGTCCGGGCTGTTGACTTCACAGAGCATTGTCTAGACTAGATACAATGTATCAGTCTGGAGTCCGGGCTGTTGAGCTCACAGAGCATTGTCTAGACTGGATACAATGGATCAATCTGGAGTCTGGGCTGTTGAGCTCACAGAGCATTGTCTAGACTAGATACAATGTATCAGTCTGCAGTCCAGGCTGTTGAGCTCATAGAGCATTGTCAAGACTGGATACAATGGATCAATCTGGAGTCTGGGCTGTTGAGCTCACAGAGCATTGTCTAGACTGGATACAATGTATCAGTCTGCAGTCCAGGCTGTTGAGCTCACAGAGCATTGTCAAGACTGGATACAATGAATCAGTCTGGAGTCCAGGCTTTTGAGCTCACAGAGCATTGTCTAGACTGGATACAATTGTCTCCACTTCTCAGCTTTAGCAACTGATTCTGGAAAAGCGGACTCCCCAAATGGAATACCGAAGGCAGATGTGAACCAGGCCTTAGTCTCTGATCCATGGGGTTTACATTATAAACACGCTGTACCCGCAGATGGGTTATAATGAATTCCTGCTATCTGCTCTGCTAGAGCTCAGGCCATCCTTTGATCCGTCAGTTGTGTTGCGTGTCAGTGCACCGGACTTCATATGTGTCATAGATTGTGGTTTACTGCACTATGACATATAGGTACAGGTATGTGAATGTATACGGGCCCTGCATATGCTGGCTGCATGGTTCCCTATAGATATAGTCACCACTTGCCCCCAGGAACTTTCCAAGTGCCTATACCATTTGGAGTTCAGATACAAAGTGTGAACAGAGTCTAAGTCATCTTGCAACAATGCAGAATCTGAGCTGTTATTAAATATGCATGTCCAATAATAAGGGAAAGTTTCGCCTCGGAACGTGACGGAGCTGAATATTGTTTGGGGTAACAAAAAGTGAAGAAAAAAATCTAATCCTTTCTAATACAAGTGACTTTATCCCGCGCTCCCCAAAAATGATGCGCACATAGACGCTTTTTAAGTGAATTATTCATAAACACAATTTTCCGTATTCTGCAAATTCTGCGGAATATTCTGATATGGTAATGAGGGCAAACGGCGCTGATTGGGCCGGAGACGATTCCTTCTGTAAAGTTTATCTGTCGCATCAGCAAAGACGGCGACAAGTTATTTAGATGCTGCATCTAGGCAGATGGAGGGCAGGAGCTTAAAGGGGACCTGGCACATAGAATATACAGCGCCCTCTGCTGGCAGCATCTTATGGGGCAGGATAGTGATACATTTGTTAGAAGAGTTCCAGGGTAACCTATCACTTATTTATGTTTCTGCTCGTTCTGGGTTTAGGAGTCAAGTGGGCGGAGCTACGCAGTGCAAGCGTGAGAGCTATCTGACACTGAATAGGACCGCCCACTGGACTCCTAAGCATAGAAAGGGCAGGGGTTTGCATAGACTGTTATGGAATTGCCGCTTTAGCGATTCCCAAAGGTTAATGGAATTGTTATTTAAGCAATTTCTTAAAACACAGACAGCAGATAGCATGTAAAGAAGCTACACCGCAGAGTCTAAGGTCACCCCAAGGTATTCGCCAAAGCCCACCGCAAGGTAGGATGGACTTGGTGGCTCGGGGCCCAGGTTTTAACCCCAGAACAAGGTACCGGAAAATAACAAGGACCAGGCCAGAAACTTTATAGAAAAGAGTAATACACAAACCAAGATCTAATACCAGAAGAGTATGAGAAAAGCCATAATGAAAGCAAAGAAATATTAAAAGTAGATTCTATGGTGTAGTCCGAGAGGTCACGGAAAAAAACAAATCAGAAAGAGAGGAAATAACCAGAACAAGCCAAGATCAGTAACCAGGAGATCAGCAGAAAACAGCGAATATGAACCTGCCTTGGTTCTTCTCCAGTGATCCCTTGGTATCTTCCTTGGTCGTGTCCTCCATAGACACCAGTGCCTTACGCCCCCTAGTGGACCAGGAGTGAACTGTCTGCTTACAAGCTTAATAGGGGGCCTATGAACTCTCCTTTATGACATTCATATAACCTAACAGTGTGTATGAACAGGGACCCCATCATATGCTTGAAAAGTCTCCCAAAATGTGTCCAAAGAGGCTCCACCGGGGTGGTCTCCAAGCCAAGAAGAATGAGACACGAAACCAGGGGAACTCTCTGTTCTGTTATAGGTCACATTGAGGTCGCATGATGGTGTAACACACAACAAGACCGGGTCGTGTCCTCCTGAAAATTTTCGGATTTGTGCAGCTCCTCGACATTGTCAACAAAAAGTTGGAAGATGCCCTTTAATTACTTTGCTATGCCGGCCCTATATTACCACCCAGAGGGCAAGCACAGTGGTAACAGGGTTTTGGACCCCAATATATTTATATGGAGTCCAAGTGACATTGTTGGGGGGGGTACATACTCACGTCAATGATGTAAATGTACGAGGGCAGTGATATATTACCTGGATTATTCCGTGGCCTTTGCATAGGGACATCCATGTTTTGGATCACTGCCCGTAGACTCACTAAAGAAGGTGAGTATATATATATATATATATATATATATATATATATATATATATATATACATATATATATATATATATATATATATATATATGTGCTGTATGTTCTGTATCACCGCTGCACGTTGCATTATAATTCAGCACATGCAGATTGTTGTACCCGCAGCAAAGATTTCATAATAGAAAAGAAAATACTGAACTTAACCCATGAGATGAGAGAATTCTGTAGTAGAAAGATATAAGGGCGTGTTCACATTACAGTGTTTGGTACAGAAGTTTCCAGTGACTAATATCCTAATATAACAAAAACCCACAATGGAGGCTGAAACAGCGAGGAACTAAAGACTCTGCCTCTAATCAGGAAAGATCAAATTCCAAGACGAGGGAGAAGCAATGTATACAACAGTGCCCACTAGTATATATACCACATGCCCCCCAGACCCCAAAACTAATACAGACGCCAGATCAGACCCCTAAACTAATACAGACCCCAGACCAGACCCCTAAACTAATACAGACCCCAGACCAGACCCCTAAACTAATACAGACCCCAGACCAGACCCCTAAACTAATACAGACCCCAGACCAGACCCCTAAACTAATACAGACCCCAGACCAGATCCCTAAACTAATACAGACCCCAGATCAGACCCCTAAACTAATATAGACCCCAGACCAGACCCCTAAACTAATACAGACCCCAGACCAGACCTCTAAACTAATACAGACCCCAGACCAGACCCCTAAACTAATACAGACCCCAGACCAGAACACCTAAACTAATACAGACCCCAGACCAGACCCCCTAAACTAATACAGACACCAGACCACACCCCTAAACTAATACAGACCCCAGATCAGACCCCTAAACTAATACAGACCCCAGACCAGACCCCTAAACTAATACAGACCCCAGACCAGACCTCTAAACTAATACAGACCCCAGACCAGACCTCTAAACTAATACAGACCCCAGACCAGACCTCTAAACTAATACAGACCCCAGACCAGACCCCTAAACTAATACAGACCCCAGACCAGAACACCTAAACTAATACAGACCCCAGACCAGACCCCTAAACTAATACAGACCCCAGATCAGACCCCTAAACTAATATAGACCCCAGACCAGACCCCTAAACTAATACAGACCCCAGACCAGACCTCTAAACTAATACAGACCCCAGACCAGATCCATAAATTAATACAGACCCCAGATCAGACCCCTAAACTAATACAGACCCCAGACCAGACCACCTAAACTAATACAGACCCCAGACCAGACCCCTAAACTAATACAGACCCCAGACCAGACCACCTAAACTAATACAGACCCCAGACCAGACCCCTAAACTAATACAGACCCCAGACCAGACCCCTAAACTAATACAGACCTCAGACCAGACCTCTAAACTAATACAGACCCCAGACCAGACGCCCAAACTAATACAGACCCCAGACCAGACCCCTAAACTAATACAGACCCCAGACCAGACCTCCTAAACTAATACAGAGCCCAGACCAGACCCCTAAACTAATACAGACCCCAGATCAGACCCCTAAACTAATACAGACCCCAGACCAGACCTCTAAACTAATACAGACCCCAGACCAGACCCCTAAACTAATACAGACCCCAGACCAGACCCCTAAACTAATACAGACCCCAGACCAGACCCCTAAACTAATACAGACCCCAGACCAGACCCCTAAACTAATACAGACCTCAGACCAGACCTCTAAACTAATACAGACCCCAGACCAGACGCCCAAACTAATACAGACCCCAGACCAGACCACTAAACTAATACAGACCCCAGACCAGACCCCTAAACTAGTACAGACCCCAGACCAGACCTCCTAAACTAATACAGAGCCCAGACCAGACCCCTAAACTAATACAGACCCCAGATCAGACCCCTAAACTAATACAGACCCCAGACCAGACCTCTAAACTAATACAGACCCCAGACCAGACCCCTAAACTAATACAGACCCCAGACCAGACCCCTAAACTAATACAGACCCCAGACCAGACCCCTAAACTAATACAGACCCCAGACCAGACCCCTAAACTAATACAGACCTCAGACCAGACCTCTAAACTAATACAGACCCCAGACCAGACGCCCAAACTAATACAGACCCCAGACCAGACCACTAAACTAATACAGACCCCAGACCAGACCCCTAAACTAGTACAGACCCCAGACCAGACCCCTAAACTAATACAGACCCCAGACCAGACCTCTAAACTAATACAGACCCCAGACCAGACCCCTAAACTAATACAGACCCCAGACCAGACCCCTAAACTAATACAGACCTCAGACAAGACCTCTAAACTAATACAGACCCCAGACCAGACGCCCAAACTAATACAGACCCCAGACCAGACCTCTAAACTAATACAGACCCCAGACCAGACCACAAAACTAATACAGACCCCAGACCAGACCCCTAAACTAGTACAGACCCCAGACCAGATCCCTAAACTAATACAGACCCCAGACCCCTAAACTAATACAGACCCCAGACCAGACCCCTAAACTAATACAGACCCCAGACCCCTAAACTAATACAGACCCCAGACCAGACCCATAAACTAATACAGACCCCAGACCAGACCTCTAACCTAATACAGACCCCAGACCAGACCCCTAAACTAATACAGACCCCAGACCAGACCCCTAAACTAATACAGACCTCAGACCAGACCTCTAAACTAATACAGACCCCAGACCAGACCCCTAAACTAATACAGACCCCAGACCAGACCCCTAAATTAATACAGACCCCAGACCAGACCACTAAACTATACAGACCCCAGACCAGACCCCTAAACTAATACAGACCCCAGACCAGACCCCTAAACTAATACAGACCCCAGACCAGACCCCTAAACTAGTACAGACCCCAGACCAGATCCCTAAACTAATACAGACCCCAGACCCCTAAACTAATACAGACCCCTGACCAGACCCCTAAACTAATACAGACCCCAGACCCCTAAACTAATACAGACCCCAGACCAGACCCATAAACTAATACAGACCCCAGACCAGACCTCTAAACTAATACAGACCCCAGACCAGACCCCTAAACTAATACAGACCCCAGACCAGACTCCTAAACTAATACAGACCCCAGACCAGACCCCTAAACTAATACAGACCCCAGACCAGACCCCTAAACTAATACAGACCTCAGACCAGACCTCTAAACTAATACAGACCCCAGACCAGACCTCCTAAACTAATACAGAGCCCAGACCAGACCCCTAAACTAATACAGACCCCAGACCAGACCTCTAAACTAATACAGACCCCAGACCAGACCCCTAAACTAATACAGACCCCAGACCAGACCCCTAAACTAATACAGACCCCAGACCAGACCCCTAAACTAATACAGACCCCAGACCAGACCCCTAAACTAATACAGACCTCAGACCAGACCTCTAAACTAATACAGACCCCAGACCAGACGCCCAAACTAATACAGACCCCAGACCAGACCACTAAACTAATACAGACCCCAGACCAGACCCCTAAACTAGTACAGACCCCAGACCAGACCCCTAAACTAATACAGACCCCAGACCAGACCTCTAAACTAATACAGACCCCAGACCAGACCACCTAAACTAATACAGACCCCAGACCAGACCCCTAAACTAATACAGACCCCAGACCAGACCACCTAAACTAATACAGACCCCAGACCAGACCCCTAAACTAATACAGACCCCAGACCAGACCCCTAAACTAATACAGACCTCAGACCAGACCTCTAAACTAATACAGACCCCAGACCAGACGCCCAAACTAATACAGACCCCAGACCAGACCCCTAAACTAATACAGACCCCAGACCAGACCTCCTAAACTAATACAGAGCCCAGACCAGACCCCTAAACTAATACAGACCCCAGATCAGACCCCTAAACTAATACAGACCCCAGACCAGACCTCTAAACTAATACAGACCCCAGACCAGACCCCTAAACTAATACAGACCCCAGACCAGACCCCTAAACTAATACAGACCCCAGACCAGACCCCTAAACTAATACAGACCCCAGACCAGACCCCTAAACTAATACAGACCTCAGACCAGACCTCTAAACTAATACAGACCCCAGACCAGACGCCCAAACTAATACAGACCCCAGACCAGACCACTAAACTAATACAGACCCCAGACCAGACCCCTAAACTAGTACAGACCCCAGACCAGACCTCCTAAACTAATACAGAGCCCAGACCAGACCCCTAAACTAATACAGACCCCAGATCAGACCCCTAAACTAATACAGACCCCAGACCAGACCTCTAAACTAATACAGACCCCAGACCAGACCCCTAAACTAATACAGACCCCAGACCAGACCCCTAAACTAATACAGACCCCAGACCAGACCCCTAAACTAATACAGACCCCAGACCAGACCCCTAAACTAATACAGACCTCAGACCAGACCTCTAAACTAATACAGACCCCAGACCAGACGCCCAAACTAATACAGACCCCAGACCAGACCACTAAACTAATACAGACCCCAGACCAGACCCCTAAACTAGTACAGACCCCAGACCAGACCCCTAAACTAATACAGACCCCAGACCAGACCTCTAAACTAATACAGACCCCAGACCAGACCCCTAAACTAATACAGACCCCAGACCAGACCCCTAAACTAATACAGACCTCAGACAAGACCTCTAAACTAATACAGACCCCAGACCAGACGCCCAAACTAATACAGACCCCAGACCAGACCTCTAAACTAATACAGACCCCAGACCAGACCACAAAACTAATACAGACCCCAGACCAGACCCCTAAACTAGTACAGACCCCAGACCAGATCCCTAAACTAATACAGACCCCAGACCCCTAAACTAATACAGACCCCAGACCAGACCCCTAAACTAATACAGACCCCAGACCCCTAAACTAATACAGACCCCAGACCAGACCCATAAACTAATACAGACCCCAGACCAGACCTCTAACCTAATACAGACCCCAGACCAGACCCCTAAACTAATACAGACCTCAGACCAGACCTCTAAACTAATACAGACCCCAGACCAGACCCCTAAACTAATACAGACCCCAGACCAGACCCCTAAATTAATACAGACCCCAGACCAGACCACTAAACTATACAGACCCCAGACCAGACCCCTAAACTAATACAGACCCCAGACCAGACCCCTAAACTAATACAGACCCCAGACCAGACCCCTAAACTAGTACAGACCCCAGACCAGATCCCTAAACTAATACAGACCCCAGACCCCTAAACTAATACAGACCCCTGACCAGACCCCTAAACTAATACAGACCCCAGACCCCTAAACTAATACAGACCCCAGACCAGACCCATAAACTATTACAGACCTCAGACCAGACCTCTAAACTAATACAGACCCCAGACCAGACCCCTAAACTAATACAGACCCCAGACCAGACCCCTAAATTAATACAGACCCCAGACCAGACCACTAAACTATACAGACCCCAGACCAGACCCCTAAACTAATACAGACCCCAGACCAGACCCCTAAACTAATACAGACCCCAGACCAGACCCCTAAACTAGTACAGACCCCAGACCAGATCCCTAAACTAATACAGACCCCAGACCCCTAAACTAATACAGACCCCTGACCAGACCCCTAAACTAATACAGACCCCAGACCCCTAAACTAATACAGACCCCAGACCAGACCCATAAACTAATACAGACCCCAGACCAGACCTCTAAACTAATACAGACCCCAGACCAGACCCCTAAACTAATACAGACCCCAGACTAGACTCCTAAACTAATACAGACCCCAGACCAGACCCCTAAACTAATACAGACCCCAGACCAGACCCCTAAACTAATACAGACCTCAGACCAGACCTCTAAACTAATACAGACCCCAGACCAGACCTCCTAAACTAATACAGAGCCCAGACCAGACCCCTAAACTAATACAGACCCCAGACCAGACCCCTAAACTAATACAGACCTCAGACAAGACCTCTAAACTAATACAGACCCCAGACCAGACGCCCAAACTAATACAGACCCCAGACCAGACCTCTAAACTAATACAGACCCCAGACCAGACCACAAAACTAATACAGACCCCAGACCAGACCCCTAAACTAGTACAGACCCCAGACC
Organism: Leptodactylus fuscus; assembly: GCF_031893055.1. Taxonomy (NCBI): domain Eukaryota; kingdom Metazoa; phylum Chordata; class Amphibia; order Anura; family Leptodactylidae; genus Leptodactylus; species Leptodactylus fuscus. The sequence goes on from NC_134265.1 coordinate 17,896,957, forward strand.
AGATCCCTAAACTAATACAGACCCCAGACCCCTAAACTAATACAGACCCCAGACCAGACCCCTAAACTAATACAGACCCCAGACCCCTAAACTAATACAGACCCCAGACCAGACCCATAAACTAATACAGACCCCAGACCAGACCTCTAACCTAATACAGACCCCAGACCAGACCCCTAAACTAATACAGACCCCAGACCAGACCCCTAAACTAATACAGACCTCAGACCAGACCTCTAAACTAATACAGACCCCAGACCAGACCCCTAAACTAATACAGACCCCAGACCAGACCCCTAAATTAATACAGACCCCAGACCAGACCACTAAACTATACAGACCCCAGACCAGACCCCTAAACTAATACAGACCCCAGACCAGACCCCTAAACTAATACAGACCCCAGACCAGACCCCTAAACTAGTACAGACCCCAGACCAGATCCCTAAACTAATACAGACCCCAGACCCCTAAACTAATACAGACCCCTGACCAGACCCCTAAACTAATACAGACCCCAGACCCCTAAACTAATACAGACCCCAGACCAGACCCATAAACTAATACAGACCCCAGACCAGACCTCTAAACTAATACAGACCCCAGACCAGACCCCTAAACTAATACAGACCCCAGACCAGACTCCTAAACTAATACAGACCCCAGACCAGACCCCTAAACTAATACAGACCCCAGACCAGACCCCTAAACTAATACAGACCTCAGACCAGACCTCTAAACTAATACAGACCCCAGACCAGACCTCCTAAACTAATACAGAGCCCAGACCAGACCCCTAAACTAATACAGACCCCAGACCAGACCTCTAAACTAATACAGACCCCAGACCAGACCCCTAAACTAATACAGACCCCAGACCAGACCCCTAAACTAATACAGACCCCAGACCAGACCCCTAAACTAATACAGACCCCAGACCAGACCCCTAAACTAATACAGACCTCAGACCAGACCTCTAAACTAATACAGACCCCAGACCAGACGCCCAAACTAATACAGACCCCAGACCAGACCACTAAACTAATACAGACCCCAGACCAGACCCCTAAACTAGTACAGACCCCAGACCAGACCCCTAAACTAATACAGACCCCAGACCAGACCTCTAAACTAATACAGACCCCAGACCAGACCCCTAAACTAATACAGACCCCAGACCAGACCCCTAAACTAATACAGACCTCAGACAAGACCTCTAAACTAATACAGACCCCAGACCAGACGCCCAAACTAATACAGACCCCAGACCAGACCTCTAAACTAATACAGACCCCAGACCAGACCACTAAACTAATACAGACCCCAGACCAGACCCCTAAACTAGTACAGACCCCAGACCAGATCCCTAAAATAATACAGACCCCAGACCCCTAAACTAATACAGACCCCAGACCAGACCCCTAAACTAATACAGACCCCAGACCCCTAAACTAATACAGACCCCAGACCAGACCCCTAAACTAATACAGACCCCAGACCCCTAAACTAATACAGACCCCAGACCAGACCCATAAACTAATACAGACCCCAGACCAGACCTCTAAACTAATACAGACCCCAGACCAGACCCCTAAACTAATACAGACCCCAGACCAGACCCCTAAACTAATACAGACCTCAGACCAGACCTCTAAACTAATACAGACCCCAGACCAGACCCCTAAACTAATACAGACCCCAGACCAGACCCCTAAACTAATACAGACCCCAGACCAGACCACTAAACTAATACAGACCCCAGACCAGACCCCTAAACTAATACAGACCCCAGACCAGACCTCTAAACTAATACAGACCCCAGACCAGATCCATAAATTAATACAGACCCCAGATCAGACCCCTAAACTAATACAGACCCCAGACCAGACCACCTAAACTAATACAGACCCCAGACCAGACCCCTAAACTAATACAGACCCCAGACCAGAACACCTAAACTAATACAGACCCCAGACCAGACCCCTAAACTAATACAGACCCCAGACCAGACCCCTAAACTAATACAGACCTCAGACCAGACCTCTAAACTAATACAGACCCCAGACCAGACGCCCAAACTAATACAGACCCCAGACCAGACCCCTAAACTAATACAGACCCCAGACCAGACCTCCTAAACTAATACAGAGCCCAGACCAGACCCCTAAACTAATACAGACCCCAGATCAGACCCCTAAACTAATACAGACCCCAGACCAGACCTCTAAACTAATACAGACCCCAGACCAGACCCCTAAACTAATACAGACCCCAGACCAGACCCCTAAACTAATACAGACCCCAGACCAGACCCGTAAACTAATACAGACCCCAGACCAGACCCCTAAACTAATACAGACCTCAGACCAGACCTCTAAACTAATACAGACCCCAGACCAGACGCCCAAACTAATACAGACCCCAGACCAGACCACTAAACTAATACAGACCCCAGACCAGACCCCTAAACTAGTACAGACCCCAGACCAGACCTCCTAAACTAATACAGAGCCCAGACCAGACCCCTAAACTAATACAGACCCCAGATCAGACCCCTAAACTAATACAGACCCCAGACCAGACCTCTAAACTAATACAGACCCCAGACCAGACCCCTAAACTAATACAGACCCCAGACCAGACCCCTAAACTAATACAGACCCCAGACCAGACCCCTAAACTAATACAGACCCCAGACCAGACCCCTAAACTAATACAGACCTCAGACCAGACCTCTAAACTAATACAGACCCCAGACCAGACGCCCAAACTAATACAGACCCCAGACCAGACCACTAAACTAATACAGACCCCAGACCAGACCCCTAAACTAGTACAGACCCCAGACCAGACCCCTAAACTAATACAGACCCCAGACCAGACCTCTAAACTAATACAGACCCCAGACCAGACCCCTAAACTAATACAGACCCCAGACCAGACCCCTAAACTAATACAGACCTCAGACAAGACCTCTAAACTAATACAGACCCCAGACCAGACGCCCAAACTAATACAGACCCCAGACCAGACCTCTAAACTAATACAGACCCCAGACCAGACCACAAAACTAATACAGACCCCAGACCAGACCCCTAAACTAGTACAGACCCCAGACCAGATCCCTAAACTAATACAGACCCCAGACCCCTAAACTAATACAGACCCCAGACCAGACCCCTAAACTAATACAGACCCCAGACCCCTAAACTAATACAGACCCCAGACCAGACCCATAAACTAATACAGACCCCAGACCAGACCTCTAACCTAATACAGACCCCAGACCAGACCTCCTAAACTAATACAGAGCCCAGACCAGACCCCTAAACTAATACAGACCCCAGACCAGACCTCTAAACTAATACAGACCCCAGACCAGACCCCTAAACTAATACAGACCCCAGACCAGACCCCTAAACTAATACAGACCCCAGACCAGACCCCTAAACTAATACAGACCCCAGACCAGACCCCTAAACTAATACAGACCTCAGACCAGACCTCTAAACTAATACAGACCCCAGACCAGACGCCCAAACTAATACAGACCCCAGACCAGACCACTAAACTAATACAGACCCCAGACCAGACCCCTAAACTAGTACAGACCCCAGACCAGACCCCTAAACTAATACAGACCCCAGACCAGACCTCTAAACTAATACAGACCCCAGACCAGACCACCTAAACTAATACAGACCCCAGACCAGACCCCTAAACTAATACAGACCCCAGACCAGACCACCTAAACTAATACAGACCCCAGACCAGACCCCTAAACTAATACAGACCCCAGACCAGACCCCTAAACTAATACAGACCTCAGACCAGACCTCTAAACTAATACAGACCCCAGACCAGACGCCCAAACTAATACAGACCCCAGACCAGACCCCTAAACTAATACAGACCCCAGACCAGACCTCCTAAACTAATACAGAGCCCAGACCAGACCCCTAAACTAATACAGACCCCAGATCAGACCCCTAAACTAATACAGACCCCAGACCAGACCTCTAAACTAATACAGACCCCAGACCAGACCCCTAAACTAATACAGACCCCAGACCAGACCCCTAAACTAATACAGACCCCAGACCAGACCCCTAAACTAATACAGACCCCAGACCAGACCCCTAAACTAATACAGACCTCAGACCAGACCTCTAAACTAATACAGACCCCAGACCAGACGCCCAAACTAATACAGACCCCAGACCAGACCACTAAACTAATACAGACCCCAGACCAGACCCCTAAACTAGTACAGACCCCAGACCAGACCTCCTACACTAATACAGAGCCCAGACCAGACCCCTAAACTAATACAGACCCCAGATCAGACCCCTAAACTAATACAGACCCCAGACCAGACCTCTAAACTAATACAGACCCCAGACCAGACCCCTAAACTAATACAGACCCCAGACCAGACCCCTAAACTAATACAGACCCCAGACCAGACCCCTAAACTAATACAGACCCCAGACCAGACCCCTAAACTAATACAGACCTCAGACCAGACCTCTAAACTAATACAGACCCCAGACCAGATGCCCAAACTAATACAGACCCCAGACCAGACCACTAAACTAATACAGACCCCAGACCAGACCCCTAAACTAGTATAGACCCCAGACCAGACCCCTAAACTAATACAGACCCCAGACCAGACCTCTAAACTAATACAGACCCCAGACCAGACCCCTAAACTAATACAGACCCCAGACCAGACCCCTAAACTAATACAGACCTCAGACAAGACCTCTAAACTAATACAGACCCCAGACCAGACGCCCAAACTAATACAGACCCCAGACCAGACCTCTAAACTAATACAGACCCCAGACCAGACCACAAAACTAATACAGACCCCAGACCAGACCCCTAAACTAGTACAGACCCCAGACCAGATCCCTAAACTAATACAGACCCCAGACCCCTAAACTAATACAGACCCCAGACCAGACCCCTAAACTAATACAGACCCCAGACCCCTAAACTAATACAGACCCCAGACCAGACCCATAAACTAATACAGACCCCAGACCAGACCTCTAACCTAATACAGACCCCAGACCAGACCCCTAAACTAATACAGACCCCAGACCAGACCCCTAAAATAATACAGACCTCAGACCAGACCTCTAAACTAATACAGACCCCAGACCAGACCCCTAAACTAATACAGACCCCAGACCAGACCCCTAAATTAATACAGACCCCAGACCAGACCACTAAACTATACAGACCCCAGACCAGACCCCTAAACTAATACAGACCCCAGACCAGACCCCTAAACTAATACAGACCCCAGACCAGACCCCTAAACTAGTACAGACCCCAGACCAGATCCCTAAACTAATACAGACCCCAGACCCCTAAACTAATACAGACCCCTGACCAGACCCCTAAACTAATACAGACCCCAGACCCCTAAACTAATACAGACCCCAGACCAGACCCATAAACTAATACAGACCCCAGACCAGACCTCTAAACTAATACAGACCCCAGACCAGACCCCTAAACTAATACAGACCCCAGACCAGACTCCTAAACTAATAAAGACCCCAGACCAGACCCCTAAACTAATACAGACCCCAGACCAGACCCCTAAACTAATACAGACCTCAGACCAGACCTCTAAACTAATACAGACCCCAGACCAGACCTCCTAAACTAATACAGAGCCCAGACCAGACCCCTAAACTAATACAGACCCCAGACCAGACCTCTAAACTAATACAGACCCCAGACCAGACCCCTAAACTAATACAGACCCCAGACCAGACCCCTAAACTAATACAGACCCCAGACCAGACCCCTAAACTAATACAGACCCCAGACCAGACCCCTAAACTAATACAGACCTCAGACCAGACCTCTAAACTAATACAGACCCCAGACCAGACGCCCAAACTAATACAGACCCCAGACCAGACCACTAAACTAATACAGACCCCAGACCAGACCCCTAAACTAGTACAGACCCCAGACCAGACCCCTAAACTAATACAGACCCCAGACCAGACCTCTAAACTAATACAGACCCCAGACCAGACCCCTAAACTAATACAGACCCCAGACCAGACCCCTAAACTAATACAGACCTCAGACAAGACCTCTAAACTAATACAGACCCCAGACCAGACGCCCAAACTAATACAGACCCCAGACCAGACCTCTAAACTAATACAGACCCCAGACCAGACCACTAAACTAATACAGACCCCAGACCAGACCCCTAAACTAGTACAGACCCCAGACCAGATCCCTAAAATAATACAGACCCCAGACCCCTAAACTAATACAGACCCCAGACCAGACCCCTAAACTAATACAGACCCCAGACCCCTAAACTAATACAGACCCCAGACCAGACCCCTAAACTAATACAGACCCCAGACCCCTAAACTAATACAGACCCCAGACCAGACCCATAAACTAATACAGACCCCAGACCAGACCTCTAAACTAATACAGACCCCAGACCAGACCCCTAAACTAATACAGACCCCAGACCAGACCCCTAAACTAATACAGACCTCAGACCAGACCTCTAAACTAATACAGACCCCAGACCAGACCCCTAAACTAATACAGACCCCAGACCAGACCCCTAAACTAATACAGACCCCAGACCAGACCACTAAACTAATACAGACCCCAGACCAGACCCCTAAACTAATACAGACCCCAGACCAGACCCCTAAACTAATACAGACCCCAGACCAGACCCCTAAACTAGTACAGACCCCAGACCAGATCCCTAAACTAATACAGACCCCAGACCCCTAAACTAATACAGACCCCAGACCAGACCCCTAAACTAATACAGACCCCAGACCCCTAAACTAATACAGACCCCAGACCAGACCCATAAACTAATACAGACCCCAGACCAGACCTCTAAACTAATACAGACCCCAGACCAGACCCCTAAACTAATACAGACCCCAGACCAGACTCCTAAACTAATACAGACCCCAGACCAGACCCCTAAACTAATACAGACCCCAGACCAGACCCCTAAACTAATACAGACCTCAGACCAGACCTCTAAACTAATACAGACCCCAGACCAGACGCCCAAACTAATATAGACCCCAGACCAGACCCCTAAACTAATACAGACCCCAGACCAGACCCCTAAACTAATATAGACCCCAGACCAGACCCCTAAATTAATACAGACCCCAGACCAGACCCCTAAACTAATACAGACCCCAGACCAAACCCCTAAACTAATACAGACCCAGACCAGACCCCTAAACTGATACAGACCCCAGACCTGACCCCGAAACTAATACAGAGCCCAGACCAGACCCCTAAATTAATACAGACCCCAGACCAGACCCCTAAACTAATACAGACCCCAGACCAAACCCCTAAACTAATACAGACCCAGACCAGACCCCTAAACTAATACAGACCCCAGACCTGACCCCGAAACTAATACAGAGCCCAGACCAGACCCCTAAACTAATACAGACCCCAGATCAGACCCCTAAACTAATACAGACCCCAGACCAGACCTCTAAACTAATACAGACCCCAGACCAGACCCCTAAACTAATACAGACCCCAGACCAGACCCCTAAACTAATACAGACCCCAGACCAGACCCCTAAACTAATACAGACCCCAGACCAGACCCCTAAACTAATACAGACCTCAGACCAGACCCCTAAACTAATACAGACCCCAGACCAGACGCCCAAACTAATACAGACCCCAGACCAGACCACTAAACTAATACAGACCCCAAACCAGACCCCTAAACTAGTACAGACCCCAGACCAGACCTCCTAAACTAATACAGAGCCCAGACCAGACCCCTAAACTAATACAGACCCCAGATCAGACCCCTAAACTAATACAGACCCCAGACCAGACCTCTAAACTAATACAGACCCCAGACCAGACCCCTAAACTAATACAGACCCCAGACCAGACCCCTAAACTAATACAGACCCCAGACCAGACCCCTAAACTAATACAGACCCCAGACCAGACCCCTAAACTAATACAGACCTCAGACCAGACCCCTAAACTAATACAGACCCCAGACCAGACCTCTAAACTAATACAGACCCCAGACCAGACCCCTAAACTAGTACAGACCCCAGACCAGACCCCTAAACTAATACAGACCTCAGACAAGACCTCTAAACTAATACAGACCCCAGACCAGACCCCTAAACTAATACAGACCCCAGACCAGACCCCTAAACTAATACAGACCTCAGACAAGACCTCTAAACTAATACAGACCCCAGACCAGACGCCCAAACTAATACAGACCCCAGACCAGACCTCTAAACTAATACAGACCCCAGACCAGACCACTAAACTAATACAGACCCCAGACCAGACCCCTAAACTAGTACAGACCCCAGACCAGATCCCTAAACTAATACAGACCCCAGACCCCTAAACTAATACAGACCCCAGACCAGACCCCTAAACTAATACAGACCCCAGACCCCTAAACTAATACAGACCCCAGACCAGACCCATAAACTAATACAGACCCCAGACCAGACCTCTAAACTAATACAGACCTCAGACCAGACCCCTAAACTAATACAGACCCCAGACCAGACCCCTAAACTAATACAGACCCCAGACCAGACCTCTAAACTAATACAGACCCCAGACCAGACCCCTAAACTAATACAGACCCCAGACCAGACCCCTAAACTAATACAGACCCCAGACCAGACCCCTAAACTAATACAGACCCCAGACCAGACCCCTAAACTAATACAGACCCCAGACCAGACCCCTAAACTAATACAGACCCCAGACCAGACCCCTAAACTAGTACAGACCCCAGACCAGATCCCTAAACTAATACAGACCCCAGACCCCTAAACTAATACAGACCCCAGACCAGACCCCTAAACTAATACAGACCCCAGACCCCTAAACTAATACAGACCCCAGACCAGACCCATAAACTAATACAGACCCCAGACCAGACCTCTAAACTAATACAGACCCCAGACCAGACCCCTAAACTAATACAGACCCCAGACCAGACCCCTAAACTAATACAGACCTCAGACCAGACCTCTAAACTAATACAGACCCCAGACCAGACACCCAAACTAATATAGACCCCAGACCAGACCCCTAAACTAATACAGACCCCAGACCAGACCACTAAACTAATACAGACCCCAGACCAGACCCCTAAACTAGTACAGACCCCAGACCAGACCCCTAAACTAATACAGACCCCAGACCAGACCCCTAAACTAATACAGACCCCAGACCAGACCCCTAAACTAATACAGACCCCAGACCAGACCCCTAAACTAATATAGACCCCAGACCAGACCACTAAACTAATACAGACCCCAGACCAGACCCCTAAACTAATACAGACCCCAGACCAGACCCCTAAACTAATACAGACCCCAGACCAGACCACTAAACTAATACAGACCCCAGACCAGACTCCTAAACTAATACAGACCCCAGACCAGACCCCTAAACTAATACAGACCCCAGACCAGACCCCTAAACTAATACAGACCCCAGACCAGACCCCTAAACTAATACAGACCCCAGACCAGACCCACTAAACTAATACAAACCACAGACCAGACCCCTAAACTGATACAGACCCCAGACCTTACCCCGAAACTAATACAGAGCCCAGACCAGACCCCTAAATTAATACAGACCCCAGACCAGACCCCTAAACTAATACAGACCCCAGACCTGACCCCGAAACTAATACAGAGCCCAGACCAGACCCCTAAACTAATACAGACCCCAGACCAAACCCATAAACTAATACAGACCCCAGACCAGACCCCTAAACTAATACAGACCCCAGACCAGACCTCTAAACTAATACAGACCCAGACCAGACCCCGAAACTAATACAGAGCCCAGACCAGACCCCTAAACTAATACAGACCCCAGACCAAACCCCTAAACTAATACAGACCCCAGACCAGACCCCTAAACTAATACAGACCCCAGACCAAACCTCTAAACTAATACAGACCCAGACCAGACCCCTAAACTAGTACAGACCCCAGACCAGACCCCTAAACTAATACAGACCCCAGACCAGACCTCTAAACTAATACAGACCCCAGACCAGACCCCTAAACTAATACAGACCCCAGACCAGACCCCTAAACTAATACAGACCCCAGACCTGACCCCGAAACTAATACAGACCCCAGACCAGACCCCTTAACTAATACAGACCCCAGACAAGGAGCAGTAGTACCTAAGGAGGAACTGTCACATCTGAAAATTCCAACGATATACATCATCTGATGGATGCTGTCACCCTGAGCATTTTGGTGTTTTGTGCACCCGTATCTGTTCTGCTATTCCACAGATATAAGCCTGTATTATTGATGGCTTATATCATTGGAGCCACTGAATATATTTGGCTGAAAAGACACCAGAATGCTCAGGGTGACAGCGCCCATCAGATGAGGGATGTCACTAGACTTTTCAGACCTGGTGATAGGTCCTCTTTAAATAGTAGAACGGAGAAGGTCGCTGAGGCCTTCAAAATTTTTGGAATTTTTATTGTAGGAATTGTTTACTTATTCTGAGATGTTTTTGGCGAGTTTTCAGAGTTATTATAGGGGTCCCTCCTTCAGGATTCTCATCTATTCTCTAAAACGAACATCTCTTGGATTGGAGGACCTCACATCACCATGAATTACTAGGTGGAGTCATAGAGAAGTGTGTAATTCCTCATTTCACCTGCGGAGGTGCTGCAGGGAAAATAGAGACTTGGTTCCTGGTTGATCCACAGGTTACTCCCCTATTGGAGAGCCGTCTTAATGGGGGTATCAGTGCGTTTAAGGATTTATGGATAATTATTTTTAATTTTTAGCACAATTTGGTTATTTACTTTGGAATAAGAAGTTGTTTATGACTTTTTAATGATTTTTTCTGGGTGGTCGCAGCAGATGTCCGAGCTATCTCTCTCTCGGAGTACATTTGGGACCTCTTAGAAGAAGAACACACACATGGACCAGGACAGATAACTCCTGGCTTCACAACAGATGTCCAAATACATTTTTCTAGATACAATTTTTTTGTATTATTTGACATCCAAGGATTTAAAGGGATCCTGTTACATGGAAAATGGAGTCCAATCTGCAGGTGGAATGCTATAGATCAGGAGCAGCTGAGAAGATTGGTATATAGTTCTTGAGAATATATTTAGTAAAAGTAGAGATATATTGATTTAAAGGGAGGTTCTGGGCCCAAAATGGTTACCAAACCTATAGTAGTGCCATGTAGGGGCCTTTAATAGGAGCAAAAACATATATTTGTCACTACATACTGATGAAGCGATGCAGAAATAATCGTCTTTTTATGGATATGCAAATTAGCCTGTAAGTGCACTGGGGGCGGGGCCTGATTTGCCGGATTTGCCTACAGACAGCTGTGATGCAGGGAGAAGATGAAAATATCAGTCTGGACAACCCCTTTAATAATGGCATGTAAATGTGACATTTCAAAAGACTAGGCACTTGTCGTTGGGGATCTCGGATTCGGCATGCATGGTAAAATCCATATTAACTCCAGATGTCTGACATCACGAGACTTGTAAATTGTCTCCTCCGTGACGCGGAGACTCTTATCCGCCCACATGGGAAGGAAATGAACAAAGGGAAAAATTAAACTTTGAGTCAAACATGGAAACAAACAAGACAATAAAACTCGTCCTCCCCCCCTTCTCTTTCCTATTGTATTATTCCAGGCACGGAGGGGACTCGCCACGTTCACCGCAGTCGTTTCGCGCTCCCGTGTTTCATCGGCACATGTGTGATCAGTTTAGCCTCTTCATCCGTCACATTTATTAGAGCAATATTGTAAAAATATGTGACTCTGGCGATACGTTCCTGCAGAGTCGCATCACTTATATGGTAGGGTAATGCAACGTTATGCTTAGGTTCTCATAAGGAAGGCTCCCTATTATCTTAAAGGGGATGTCCACTTATGAAAATATTTATATTAGGGGTTGTCAATGGTAATCTTCACCGAACCCAGCAATAAGTGGCTTTGTAATTTTCCTGCAGCGCCTCTACAGGAGGTATGAAGTATTACAATGGATGGTTTGTGATATGCATCGTCCTCCAGAGTGGGAGATGCTTGTTAGAGATTCTGTCTTTGCTCTAGATAAACAAACATGGCCCCCAACTCTTAAAGGGATTAAGATCCAGGTTAAAAGGGTTCTCTGTGACATCAACATAGGATTGGTGGAGGTCTGACCTTACGTGGGATGAACAACAAAGAGGACTTGATACTTGCAGGGGTTAGGTGACCCATGGGGGTTCTGGAGATGATATCTTATGGGAAACTAGGCTAAATTCTATCACCTTACCTGGCCAAAGTCAACCCTACTAGGGTTCACATTATGGGAGGAGATGACATCAAGAAACCAATTATAGGATGGAAATGGCGACAGTGGTATACAGTAACTATAGGGGGTCACAGCAGTTAGAGTTTTGGCCAGGCCCCATAGTCCAATGTGAAGGCCTGAAGCCTTGTCATTAGCTCCATCCTGCTCCCACCATAGTAAAACCCAAAACCCAACCACTTCTCCCATGCAAACACAGCAGCAATCTAGGAGGAGCCCAACACAGGCATGCACTGGCGCTGAAGGTGGGAGAGGAAATTCCACACCACTGCAGCCACAAGGCCAAGAACCCCTCACAACGGGACCAAAGATTGGTCAAAGTGCCAGAGAAGCCAAATTTTTTATACCAAAAGCAAAGACATTTCCCATCTCGAGGAACCATCCCAACATGGTCCAGTCACTCCTACGTCACTAGAAATCCATGGACAACGCATGCACGCCCCATAGTCCTTCCACCAGACCAAAAATTTGCACTTTGCCAGAATGACCAAAAACCGGCAAGGAGAAAGTAAAGGGCTCTTGGATGTGTGGTCTATCCCATGCCATGAAAATTCTGAGAAAAGGACACCCAAAATTAGGATCCCTCACATAAAGTAGAGAGGATTTCCACAGAAACGTTAAGCTTATTATCTAGACGTTATCAGGGCACCCTGAAGAACGATCAATGACCTACTTCCCGATGATAGATATTAAGAGAAGTGATTGTAAGCTCTGCCTCCCAGGAGGTCGTGTGATCGATACCTGGCCCTCCACCACATTACTTATTGTAACGACAGGCTACAGTGAAACTAAATTGTAGTTCTGCATCGTATTTCCTGCACCAGATACAATGTCTACAATATAGAGATATCCAGCAATACAAATTGATGAGAATGGACACTGTGTAATGCTCTGATTCCCCACTAGGTGTGCTGCAGGGAAACAGAACACTTACTACAAAGAAACACCATAGATTACTGACAATTAGAGGTGAGCGAGTAGTATTCGATCGAATACCTCGCCGCCATAGGAATGCGTGTTAGTGGCCGAACACCAAGGGGTTAAGCGCATCGAATATTCGATGCGCTTAACCCCTTGGTGTTCGACCGCTTGCACGCATTCCTATGGTGGCGAGATATTCGATTGAATACTACTCGCTCATCACTACTGATGATCACCCACCAGGAGGACACTTTGTGATTACTGCCAAGAGTAGAGGTTGTCCAAAGTGGAGATCCCCACATTCTGCTAACTCCTCCTTCTTCAGCATTGAGCCCACAGGGCACACACCAGCTCTTTCATCATCTTAAAGGGTCAATGAAAGCTGGATTATCTAAAGCTTTCAAAATTTTCACCTCCAGAGCACTCAGTGTCTAAGCAATGTTATAGCTGCACTGATCATACAGAGAACTGTGCAGCCATACATTTACAGCTGCACAATCTGCTCTATCCCCTCCCTGCACTGATCATAGAGAGAAATGTGAAGCCATACATTTACAGCTGCATAGTTCTCTCTATCCCCTCCCTGCACTGATCATAGAGAGAACTCCACAGCCATACATTTACAGCTTCAGTCTTCTCTCTATGATCCCATCTTTATGATCAGTGCAGGGATGGGATAGTGAACTCCACGGCTATACAGTTACAGCTGCACAGCTCTCTCTATCCCCTCCCTGCACTGATCACAGAGAGAACTCCACAACCATACATTTACAGCTGCACAATCCTCTATATATACTCCCTGCCCTGACCACACAGAGAACTGTGCAGCCATACATTTACAGCTGCATAGTTCTCTCTATCCCCTCCCTGCAATGATCACAGAGAGAACTCCACAGCCATCCATTTACAGCTTCAGTCTTTTCTCTATGATCAGTGCAGGGATGGAATAGTGAACTCCACAGCTATACATTTACAGCTGCACAGCTCTCTCTATCCCCTCTCTGCACTGATCACAGAGAGAACTCCACAGCCATACATTTACAGCTTCAGTCTTCTCTCCATGATCAGTGCAGGGATGGGATAGTGAACTCAACAGCTATACATTTACAGCTGCACAGCTCTCTATATCCCCTCTCTGCACTGATCACAGAGAGAACTCCACAGCCATACATTTACAGCTGCACAATCCTCTCTATATACTATAGATCTGTGCTGCCATATATTTGCATCAGCACAGTTCTCTCTATACCCCCCTGCACTGACCATAGAGAAACCTATGCAGCCATACAGTCACAGCTATACCATCACCTCTATTCCCCTCCCTGCATTGATCATAGAAACAACTTTACATATATACATTTACAGCTGCACAGTTCTCTCTACCCCTCCCTGTACTGATCATAATGATAACTATGCAGCCATACATTTACAGCTGCACTCTTCCCTACACAGCTGGGACAATGCTGGGGCCTAAAGAGGTGAGTAACAAATTTCCCCCTAAAGTCTTCCACAGATCTAGTCCACCAGGAAGGAGGGGGGGGGGTGTCCCTTTTTTAACCATTTATTGCCCAACACCACACCTACCAAATGGAGCAATATCAGCATTTACTTAAATGGTCTATGTCTATTTTTGGTACATTATTGAAAAGTAAAGTTTTTAGTTTTATTTTTTTTCGTATTTAATCCCATCCCAATTTCTGATGGAACATGAAAAACAAATAAAAAAAATAATGACACGGGGGCACTTACTTTTTGACATGACTGCATACAGCTGGCAGCCTGACATAACCACATGAAAATAAGGTTTAGACAAGTAACAGGTTTTGTGGAAAGCCGTAGACACAGCCGGAGCTCTGATAAAGCGCTTTCAGTAAATGCCGTAATAATTTCGCAACCTGTCTGTAGGTTTCGGCGGCCTCCATTGTCTGACATTACATCGCTTACCTTACGCCATGTTACATTTTACATCGCGCCAGGTTAATATTCAATGTCACGCAGCGAGGCGCCACTGAGGTGGGTTTTTTTCTATATCATTTCCCTGAAATTTCCTTTTTGTTTTTTAATTCAAAAAAAAAATTTTTTTTTTCAGATTGGTGTGAAGACATTTTTTTTGCCGTTTGCCTTTTGTAGCGCACAATCGTAACTCGGCGTTATTGAAAGCTTTTCAGTTCCTGTATAAAGGCAATCATTCAATGGAAAGGTCAAAAATAAGAACCCCCGTGGCCCGCTCTAGTGTTTAACACAACGCAATCCCGCTTTTAGAAATGAGCCCAAATTACTTGTTTTTATTTCTGTTTTTGCCTTTGGAGATAGACAACCGGCCAAGAACAACAATGTTTTTTTTTTTCATGTGTTTTTCCTTTTTTTTATAACAAGTCTCTAGAGTTTTGGACACATTTCTAGCCAATTGTGGAGAAAAAATAACACGGAAGAATGAGGGGTTCAGATTCTAGATTCCAAAGGACCTGGGGGGCAATTACTTTTGGCCCCAGGGGGGTTGCCCATTTCTCATTGCATTCTGTTGAAGAAGTCCTGCTGATGGAAATCAGCTGTTGTAGTAAGACAAAACTTGATTTTGGGGACCTGAGCAGAAGGGGGCGCCACCAAAGACATTAATTGTATGGCAGGTTTTTTTTTTTTGGGGGGGGGGGTTAGAAATTTTGGGTACCATACTATTTGACCGGTCACATCCAGTATAATGCCTGCTCCACACGTCACACCCTCTACATCAGGGGTCCCCAACTGCCAGTCCGCGGACCAGTACCGGGCCGCGGGGCAAGTTCCACTGGTCCGCGCACCAGCGGCGAGAAGTCAGCAGCTGGTTGCTGCTCATCGGGATAAGGTTGAGCCGGGACCTGCTGTATGTCTAGTACTATGCAGGACATGCAGTGGGTCTTGGCTCCTCCCTGCGCTTGCCTACCAAATTTTGGGCAACTACATTACACGTCACTTGTCCTTGTTACGCGTAATGTAGCTGTACTGAGGCTGTAGTGAAGTTAATAGCAGCATTAGGAGGGATATCCCATGCTTAACCCCACCCCAAACCACACCCCTTCCCGCCCCACCAGGCAGTAGAAAAATTGTCTTGCTGAAACTGGTCCCTGGTGGAAAAAAGGTTGGGGACCACTGCTCTACATGATGATATCAAGTTTAACAAATGTTGGCACCAAGCACGTTAGAGCCAGTGCTCTATGACATCCATATCTTCTAATAGAATATATAGAAAGGGGTTCTTGCAGGATATGAGAGCTGCCAAGGGAAGACACAGCTACCTATACATTTACCCTGCAGTGGCTACTATAGGTGAAATGTAGTATTACATACTGGCCATTCAAATGAATACATGGACGGCCATTCAAATGAATACATGGACGGTCATTCAAATGAATACATGGACGGCCATTCAACTGAATACATGGACGGCCATTCAACTGAATACATGGACGGACATTCAAATGAATACGTGGACGGCCATTCAAATGAATACGTGGACGGTCATTCAAATGAATACATGGACGGCCATTCAAATGAATACATGGACAATCATTCAAATGAATAAATGGATGGCCATTCAAATGAATACATGGACGGCCATTCAAATGAATACATGGACGGCCATTCAAATGAATACATGGATGCACCGAGTCCATCAGAGCATAGACATTACATTGTAACGGCACACCACTTAAGCTTATAATAGGGATACCGAGTAGGGAACCCACTTCATGTAATCTTTAGTAAGGGATATATGAGTTGTCTTGGATAGATAACCCTTTTGATGACTAGTCAGAGTAAATATACAACCAACGATGATCCCAGACTGGACCCTGATACCTATCCTGCAATAACATGGTACGTAGTGCTATACAAGACACTGCCTCTCTATTCTACACAGTCTTCTAAGATATGGAGTACATAATATACATGTAAACAATATACCAGACTGAGGGAAGGGTCAGGAACAAAAATTGTTAACCGCAGATCTGCAAACATGGACTTAAAGAGCATTTGTCGCCAGGTCTGAAAAGCTCAATGACATCCCTCATCTGATCAGCGCCGTCACTCTGAACATACTGGTGTTATGTTTATCCATATCCATTCAGCTATTCCATAGATATAAGCACTTTTATTGTTGATGAATGTTAGGTAGTACTGGCCCAGTGGGCCTGACATAGAGCACAAAGAGACACCACATTCTCCACTGTATATCCCACTTGGCTAACAAACTTTAATTTGCATCAACACTAAAAGGGCTTATATCTTTGGAATAGATGAATATAATTGGATAAATGCTCAGTGTGACAACACCTATCAGATGGGCTTTTCAGGTTGTAGCTTATGCTAGGGGGCACTACTTGAAAGAAATTGATTCTTGGTGGTAGACTTGTGAAGGAAAGTGGGCAGATTTGGATGTCCTATGTGCTGTAAATATGGCAAACCAGGAGTAGAGAAAAGAGAATCGGGAGAAGTGCAATGCCTGTGTCGTGTACCCAATCCAGGTGCTGTGCACCCCAAAACTGTGGATGCTGAATGATGGTTACATCATCCTCAGAACAGTTGAGCTTCTAAAACGAAGTGGCATCAGGGGCAGCAGGTTAGAGAAGTTGCTAAAGGCACCTGGTGTAAGAAGTCAAGACCTGGTGTAAGAAGTCAAGACCTGGTGTAAGAAGTCAAGACCTGGTGTAAGAAGTCAAGACTGGTGTAAGAAGTCAAGAGGTAACTGGTGTAAGAAGTCAAGAGGCAACTGATGTAAGAAGTCAAGTGTTAGCAGTATTTAGGTTCTTTACTTTCTATTTTTCTTACCTGGGGAGTTTTTGGCTGCGCAGTGTCTGGGGTGGCATCCTGGCGCTGCGGGGTTGTCCTGTCGTGGGTATTGGTGCACACCTTCTGACTTGCACGCGCGCACTGATGGTAGGCAGCTTTATCTCCTGGTTGATTAGTCTGTCCACCCATTTGCACCTGGGAGGAGTGGTCTCTACTCTGTATTTAAACCCATGCCTCCCATGGTTCTGTGCTGAGTGTCGCTTTTACAGAGCTAGGCCTTAGCAGGAGGTGTAGGTGGTGTTCTGGGATAGAGGAAGTTCCGTGGTTGGTTTTTTGGGAGGTTTGGGTGAACGAGTTGGTTTGTGTGTTTTCCCTTCTGTGTTCACCAATCCTCCCTCCGTGTATAATTGACTGTGTGAGTGAATTGCCTTATCCTTTGATTTCTACTCAGTTTCCCTGTGTTTGTTTCCTAGTGTAAGGTTCCTTCCCATATTGGTTTGGGGGAATCCTTTCCCACATGTTTCCTGTGTGCTGCTTGTGTTGTTAGTCAGCGCACACCCTTGTCAGTCCCTGTCAGTAGCAGCTTCACTTGTTCGTTAGGGGTGACCCCCTTTAGTCTCCAGTCCCTAGAAGTCTTATAGGGCATTCCTTCTCCCACTTCCCTCTAGGCCTACGGAATCAGTGAGAGAGGAGCTGTCGGGGTCAGGCTTAGCCTGAGAACAGCCGACCCACACCCGTGAGGCAGGGACCGGGATAGCTAGTGGGAGTAGTGCAGGGCGAGATTCCCTACTGCTACTCCTTAGCCCCGTTGCAGCTACCTGGACTGACATAACAGTACACTCAGCCGGTAAAAAAAAAAAAAAAAGGGTTCGTTTGCATTATGACGGACCTGAAACAGTTGTACCAGGCGGTGCAGCAGATTTCCACTGAGATGGAGGGGATCAAGCTACGAATGGATGCCATCCAAGCTTCTGGCGTATCTCAAGTACAGCAGTTGGCTCAACACACAGCCTCTCAGGTGGAGGGCATACAGAGGCAGGTGAGTAGCGCCCCTGTGGGTCGGCCTCTGGAGCCAAAAGTCAGCTTACCTGAACCCTTCCGAGGTAAGAGGTCAGATTTTTTCCGATTTCAAAAGGACTGTCTTTTGTATTTCCGGCTACGGCCGTTTTCCTCCGGTTCTGAGGTACAGAGAGTTGGGATTATTATTACTTTATTGAGAGATGATCCCCTCATCTGGGCACATTCGTTACCAGCCAACTCAGCTTGCTTACTAACTGTAGAGGCCTTTTTCTCCACAATGGGGTTACTGTATGACGACCCAGACAGGGTACGCACGGCTGAGTATAACCTACGACGTGTGGTGCAAGGGGATCACGCTATAGAGAAATATTGCACCGAGTTTCGTAGGTGGGCAGCAGAAGTACACTGGAATGACCCCGCTCTACTTAGTCAGTTTGAGACAGGGCTCTCGGACCAGGTTAAAGACCATCTAGTTTCTCACCCTGTTCCGGGAGATCTAGATGAGGCCATGCAGCTGGCAATTAGAGTTGGACGGCGCCTCCGGGAGCGTGGAGACAAGAGTCCTGGGGGGCTTAGCCCTCCTCAATTCTCTGTTTTTAGAGAGGACCCGGGGGACCAACCCATGCAGATTGGGGCCACTGTGCGAAGTGCAAGACCCAAGAGTGAAGGGTCCCGCACAGTACGCTGTTTTGTGTGTGGAGGGATGGGACATGTAGCAAGGGTATGCCCCTCCAGAGAATGGTTCGCCAAGGAGAGTAATAACCCCAGGTCTATTGAGGGTAAAGGGAGAAAACCTACTAAGGAGGGAGGTGTGCATATTTCCTGTACTCAGACTGCCGGGTTGACCCTTGAAGGATGGGTAAATGGGCAGAAGTGCCGGATTTTGGTTGATTGCGGTTCGGCAGTCAACCTTATTGACTCAGAGTTTTGTGAGCAATTAAGGGTGAGTCCTTTGGTCTTGAAGTCTCAGATACTGGTGTGGGCTATTGATAAGACCCCTCTACAGCAAGCTGTCATCTCCAAACAGGTGGAGGGTTTGGAGTTTATTGTGGGTGGCCACAGGGAAGAGATTGACTTGTTCTTGTTGTCTAAGTTACCAGCACAAGTAGTTTTGGGGTGGCCCTGGCTGAAGCAGCATAACCCTATTATCAACTGGGAGACCGAGTCAGTAGTTTCTTGGGGGCAGGGGTGTAATGGTCGATGTCTGCCCATATCCGTTATGTCTTTGTCTATAGACAATTTGCCTCAAGAAATATGTGAGTTCAGGGAGGTCTTTGAGGAAAGGGCAGCCAAGACATTACCACCACATCGCACCTATGATTGCTCGATTAAATTTATACCTAATGCAGTGCTACCCAAGACACGGTTGTACAATCTCACTATTCCGGAGAGGGAGGCGCTCAAAGAGTATATTGAGGGGAGTCTAGAGGTGGGGCATATTCGCCCATCTAAGTCCCCAGTAGCAGTGGGGTTTTTCTTTGTAAAGAAGAAAGATAGAGGGTTGCGCCCTTGTTTGGATTTTAGGGAGATTAACAAAATCACGGTGCGGAATCCCTATCCCATTCCGTTGATCTCGGATCTATTCAGCCAGATTACGGGAGCCCGCTGGTTTAGTAAAATAGATTTACGTGGGGCGTATAACTTGCTGAGAATCAAGAAGGGGGATGAGTGGAAAACACCGTTTAACACACCCCTAGGACACTTTGAGAATCTTGTGATGCCTTTCGGTCTAACCAATGCGCCTGCGTTTTTTCAGAATTTTATTAATGATGTACTAAGTGCCGTCATAGGGAGGGGGGTTGTGGTCTATCTGGACGATATACTCATTTACACCCCGGATTTGGAGACTCATTGGGAGAGAGTGAGAGAGGTTTTAGATCTCCTGAGGGTTAACCAATTAAGTGCTAAGCTGGAGAAATGTGTGTTCGCGGTCAATAAATTATGTTTCCTTGGCTATATCCTATCGGACAAGGGGTTCGAGATGGACCCTGAGAAGGTCAGGGCAGTCTTGGAGTGGCCGCGACCCGAGAACCTAAAGGCGGTCCAACGGTTCTTGGGGTTCTCCAACTATTATCGCCAGTTTATCAAGGGATTTTCTGAGGTTGTGAAACCTATCTCGGACTTGACTAAGAAGGGGGCTGACTGTGCTAAGTGGTCGCCAGAGGCGCTAGCTGCGTTTGAAGAACTGAAGAAGCGATTCTCGTCTGCTCCCATTTTGAGACAGCCGGATGAGAGGTTGGCCTTCCGAGTGGAGGTGGATGCCTCCTCGGTGGGGGTGGGAGCAGTACTTTCTCAGGAGTTCGAGGAGGGTACGCATCCCTGTGCCTTCTTTTCTAAGAAATTCTCTGCCTCTGAACAGAATTATGACATCGGAGATAGGGAACTACTAGCAATTAAACTAGCGTTCGAACATTGGCGTCATTTCCTGGAGGGGGCCAGAAGGCCAGTCCAGGTATTTACTGACCACAAGAATTTGGTTTATCTTGGGTCGGCGAAGAGATTAAATGCACGGCAGGCCAGATGGGCTCTATTTTTTGCGCGGTTCCATTTTAACGTGACTTATGTGCCGGGTTCAAAGAATGTTAAGGCTGATGCTTTATCCCGGTATATGTCGACTGAGGAGGAACGAGAGACGCCTGCCACTATCCTTGGGGATGGAGTGGTGGTAGCAGTATTGGGCGCGAAATTGGAGAAGGCCTTGATCGAAGCGCAACACGCTGCACCTTCCAAGATACCTAGAAACAAGCTTTTTGTCCCAACTACTCTCCGACAAAGTCTCCTGAGGGAGTGTCACGAGTCGGTTCTTGCTGGTCACCCGGGGGTTTCAGAGACCATGAGATTGGTGTCTAGGAATTTTTGGTGGCCAGGGTGGAGTAAGGAGGTCTTGCAGTTTGTTCAAAATTGTTCGGTCTGTGCAAGAGCCAAGGCGTCACATACCCGTCCCCACGGTCTTCTACATCCATTGGAACCTCCTAAGGCACCTTGGACTCATCTGTCTATGGATTTCATCACGGGCCTTCCGGTGTCTAAGGGTTTCACGGTCATTTGGGTAGTCGTTGACCGCTTCACGAAAATGTGCCATTTGATCCCGTTTTCCAGGCTGCCATGTGCCAAGACACTATCAGAAGCGTTTATTAAAGAAATTGTAAGGTTGCATGGTCTTCCTGAGGAGATCGTTTCGGACAGGGGACCGCAATTTGTGGCTAAATTCTGGCGGGCTTTTTGCAGCAGGTTGGGAGTTACACTGTCGTTTTCCTCCGGGTTTCACCCAGAGTCTAACGGACAAACAGAGAGGAAGAATCAGGATGTGGAACAGTTTTTGAGGTGTTTTGTTCGAGAGAACCAGAATAATTGGGCTGCCTTTCTCCCCCTGGCAGAATTTTCCCTAAACAACCATGATTCCAATGCCACAGGTACCACACCTTTTTTTGGCTCCGGTGGTAGACATCCTGTTTTCGGAGTATTTTCTTCCATTTCTTCCCCAGTTCCGGAGGAGGAGCTATTTTCTAAAAAGCTGCAAGGGGTATGGTCCCGTATCCGAGAGAATCTGGTGCGGGCGTCGCACCAGGCTAAGGTCCAGGCGGATCGGAAGAGAGGAGAGTTGCAGTTCTTCCCTGGTGAGATGGTTTGGTTGTCCACCAAGAATATCAGGTTGAAGGTTCCTAGCAAGAAGCTGGGTCCCAGGTTTGTGGGTCCTTTTAAGATCATCAAGATGGTAAATGAAGTGGCGGCGCAGCTGCAACTACCTAAAAGGTGGAAGATAAACCGGGTCTTCCATGTCTCCTTGTTAAAGAAGGCCAAGAAGGGAACGGCTCCAGTTAAGGTTCCACCAGTTTCTGAGTCCGGGGAGTATGAGATATCCCGAGTTCTGGATAGCAAATATGTTCGGGGGAAGATATGGTATCTGGTGGCATGGAAGGGATACGGTCCTGAGGATAATTCTTGGGTCCTGGAGTCGGATATGTCAGCCCCCAGACTCGTGGAGAAATTCCACAAGGAGTTCCCGAAGAAGGATGCTCCTAGAGAATCCGGAGTCTTCTCCTTGAGGGGAGGATCCTGTTAGGAGTATTTAGGTTCTTTACTTTCTATTTTTCTTACCTGGGGAGTTTTTGGCTGCGCAGTGTCTGGGGTGGCATCCTGGCGCTGCGGGGTTGTCCTGTCGTGGGTATTGGTGCACACCTTCTGACTTGCACGCGCGCACTGATGGTAGGCAGCTTTATCTCCTGGTTGATTAGTCTGTCCACCCATTTGCACCTGGGAGGAGTGGTCTCTACTCTGTATTTAAACCCATGCCTCCCATGGTTCTGTGCTGAGTGTCGCTTTTACAGAGCTAGGCCTTAGCAGGAGGTGTAGGTGGTGTTCTGGGATAGAGGAAGTTCCGTGGTTGGTTTTTTGGGAGGTTTGGGTGAACGAGTTGGTTTGTGTGTTTTCCCTTCTGTGTTCACCAATCCTCCCTCTGTGTATAATTGACTGTGTGAGTGAATTGCCTTATCCTTTGATTTCTACTCAGTTTCCCTGTGTTTGTTTCCTAGTGTAAGGTTCCTTCCCATATTGGTTTGGGGGAATCCTTTCCCACATGTTTCCTGTGTGCTGCTTGTGTTGTTAGTCAGCGCACACCCTTGTCAGTCCCTGTCAGTAGCAGCTTCACTTGTTCGTTAGGGGTGACCCCCTTTAGTCTCCAGTCCCTAGAGGTCTTATAGGGCATTCCTTCTCCCACTTCCCTCTAGGCCTACGGAATCAGTGAGAGAGGAGCTGTCGGGGTCAGGCTTAGCCTGAGTACAGCCGACCTACACCCGTGAGGCAGGGACCGGGATAGCTAGTGGGAATAGTGCAGGGCGAGATTCCCTACTGCTATTCCTTAGCCCCGTTGCAGCTACCTGGACTGACATAACATCAAGAGGCACCTGGTGTAAAAAGTCAAGACCTGGTGTAAGAAGTCAAGACCCGGTGTAAGATGTCAAGAGACACCTGGTGTAAGAAGTCAAGAGGCACGTGGTGTAAGAAGTCAAGAGGCACCTGGTGTAAGAAGTCAAGAGGCAACTGGTGTAAGAAGTCAAGACCTGATGTAAGATGTCAAGAGACACCTGGTGTAAGAAGTCAAGAGGCACCTAGTGTAAGAAGTCAAGACCTGATGTAAGATGTCAAGAGACACCTGGTGTAAGAAGTCAAGACCTGGTGTAAGAAGTCAAAAGACACCTGGTGTAAGAAGTCAAAAGGCACCTGGTGTAAGAAATCAAGAGGCAACTGATATAAGAAGTCAAGACCTGGTGTAAGAAGTCAAAAGACACCTGTTGTAAGAAGTCAAGAGGCAACCGGTGTAAGAAGTCAAGACCCGGTGTAAGACGTCAAGAGGCACCTGGTATAAGAAGTCAAGACCTGGAGTAAGAAGTCAAGAGGAACCTGGTGTAAGAAGTCAAGAGACACCTGGTGTAAGAAGTCAAGACTTGATGTAAGAAATCAAAAGCTGGTGTAAGAAGTCAAGAGGTACCTGGTGTAAGAAGTCAAGAGGCACCTGGTGTAAGAAGTCAAGAGGCAACTGGTGTAAGAAGTCAAGAGGTAACTGTTGTAAGAAGTCAAGACCTGGTGTAAGAAGTCAATAGGCACCTGGTGTAAGAAGTCAAGAGACACCTGGTGTAAGAAGTCAAGAGACACCTGGTGTAAGAAGTCAAGACTTGATGTAAGAAATCAAAAGCTGGTGTAAGAAGTCAAGAGGCACCTGGTGTAAGAAGTCAAGACTTGATGTAAGAAGTCAAAAAGCACCTGGTATAAGAAGTCAAGAGGCACCAGGTGTAAGAAGTCAAGACCTGGTGTAAGAAGTCAAAAACTTATGTAAGAAGTCAAAAAGCACCTGTTCTAAGAAGTCAAGAAGTACCTGGTATAAGAAGTCAAGAGACACCTGGTGTAAGAAGTCAAGACCTGGTATAAGAAATCAAGAAGCACCTGGAGTAAGACGTCCAGACCTGGTGTAAGAAGTCACGAATCACCTAGTGTAAGAAGTTAAGAGGTATCTGATGTCAGAAGTCAAGAAGCACCTAGTGTAAAAAGTCAAGAGTTACCTGGTGTCTGAAGTGAAGACCTGGTGTAAGAAGTCAGGAGACACCTGCTGTAAGACATCAAGACCTGGTGTACTGATGATTGACTAAGTCACCAGCGTTGTACTAATTCAGTATATAGACTGTGTTGTGTAAAGGTCCCCGAGAGTGTTAAAGAAGCCGCGTAGCCCTGCACATTGATCCAGATCAGCTATTACATTGTTTCTCACTATGGAACTAAAGTATTGGTGTTGTAACCTATCACAGTTGTGCGGCGTAACGTAAAGCGTCTGGTATCTGCAACCTCTCCATCCACCACAGCTATTCACGGAAGGTTCAGCCCAAACCACCAATTTTGGTGGGACCTGTCTACCTGCTAAGGCTACATTCACATCTCATAGTATATGAACACTTGGCTTAGAGACAGTCAATAGTCTCAAGGTCCATGCGTTTCTTTATCCCATCAGTGTGCATGAGGTCCTAGACTTCCTGACAGCCCCCACCCCCCTAATAAGAAGTGAGCAGTTTTGTTACATTGTATCCTGACCTCATTGTATACGGAGAAGCAGCAGCGCTCTGCCGGGCCCAGTAAAATAAACAAAGGCCCAATCCATGTCAATTACAGATGCCAGGGATTCATCCAACACAAAAAGCACTCAGGAAAGAAATGCTCTATCTGGAAAGACGGCCGAAGCTCCAGACTATTTCTGGATCTTGCATTGAGACAGCTGCAAAGTGGGGACATAATGTGAGTCTGTGTACTCCGGGGATCGCAATGGACGCCATGCTGACATCTATTGACTTTTTGATTGTCCGTCAAAGTTCACGACTGCCCGGGTGAAGTGTCTAATAATGAAGATACGCCGGGGCCTTCTGCTCAGAATTAGAGGAGGGGGTGCAAGTAAAATGAACTTATTGTAATGGACACAGGACAGACAGAGAGGGAGTCTGCGGCTCCTGGACCCCAATGCCAAACCTATTACAGGGCCCATAGTGACTGGTGTCAGACTCCAGGGCCCAGGTGTGATGGCTACCTCAGTGCAGGAAGGGGTTAAGCCCAACCTGTA